>NC_049909.1:24060062-24263475 GCF_001411555.2 Juglans regia | reverse complement strand
TAAACCCTAAACCCTAAACCCTAAACCCTAAACCCTAAACCCTAAACCCTAAACCCTAAACCCTAAACCCTAAACCCTAAACCCTAAACCCTAAACCCTAAACCCTAAACCCTAAACCCTAAACCCTAAAACCCTAAACCCTAAACCCTAAACCCTAAACCCTAAACCCTAAACCCTAAAACCCTAAACCCTAAAACCCTAAAACCCTAAACCCTAAACCCTAAACCCTAAACCCTAAACAACATTGGACTTCCCAATGTTGTTTTATTTGGTGCTTTATTTTGGGCATAGAAAATAGGGTCATTCGGGCCACTTAATTGTGGTTGCTCCTAGCTATGGGTTTGCTTCTGTGGTTGTTTGTGGTGGTTGCGCTTGGGAAAGGTTGACAACCTCTGTTGGTGATGCAAAATAGTTTAGCGCGAATTGTATCATCTTTTGATGGTTAAGTGTTGTTTATGGCATATACGTGCAAAGCATGTTTAGTTTGGGACAATAGAAAGATGGCAGGTGGCAGTGGCTAGCTATGAATGGCTATGTGCATGGTGGCAGTAGCAAGGGACGTATGATGTGCTAGAAAACAACAGCAACCGTAATTTTAGGTTGAAGACAATAATGGACATAACATGGCTCATTGTTTGGGGATTTGTATTGGTTTACAGGTTTGAGGGTTTGAAGTTGTCGGGTTTGGGCCTTTGGTGTCATTGTTTCATTGGTCCATGAGTCCTTATTGGGGCTCTACAACTGGGTTGATCCATTTAACGGGGCTTGCTTGTAATTTCTTGGGCTAAGTTACTTAACAACTCTAATGGGGCAATCTTAAATTTTGAAATGAGTCCAGACGTTTAATAAATATTTTTGAGCCTAATACCAATTAAATACTGGCCCAAGTCTTGTTGTCAAACAGAGGTTCGAATTGATCTTTCAAAAGTAGTAGTATTTTCGCACAATCACAAATTTAATGCAATACTTATTCATCTCCTAGTCTATTCTATTCATCTTAATAAAGTAAAGAACCTCGTATTTTATTTTTCAGTACTTCTATTCTCCTTATTAGACACAATGATAAAATAAAAATAAAAATAAAAATCATTACTCAAACAAAATAAAAGAATAAATGTAATTTTGAATATATTAGAATCGTCTCAAATCAATTTAAGAATTGATTAATTGAAATTTGAATGCAGTCTAGAGTCTAGACAGCAGGCCCGCCCATTTCCTACTGGACTGGACTGACTCGGGAAATGGTCAATTCGAAGTGATTTTGTGAAGATTAAAAATAAAATACTAAAACCGGTTCGACTAAGGCTGAGTAAAATAAATACATTTTTTAATCTCTTATAATCGATTCAGCTCAGTTTAAAATTGATCAATTGATCAAGCGATTTTGTGAATGTTTTCAAATAAAATACTATAATCAACTCGACGCTGAATCGGTTGTAAACTCAACCTTGTAATAAATACAACATGATAATTGAGTCATATCTAACCAAAGTTTGATGGATAGAAATTAATTAGAAAATTCAAAAATCCAAAGCATAATCCATTTACGTTCTACAGAAAGGAAGTGGGGCTGTGTGGGAGGATGCATAATCCAAAGCATAATTTTCGTTCTTTGAAAGAAAAGAGAACCATATACTTGCACGTGGGGCTGTGTGGGAGGATGCAAGGGGACAAAAGAGTTGTAAGGATTTGATTGCTTGTGCTAATCATCCATCATTTCTGACTTCTATGCCAAGAGCCACTGCGTACTGCTTGCAGGAGGAAGGGGTGTGGGGTTTCCAGCAAGTAAGTCGAGTAGTGATTACATCACCCTGGAAAGAACCCTGAACAGTAAAAACATTATCGGGAACCGTTCCATGTCCAGCAGGGACGGACATGGCTTTTCTTAGTTCCTATAGCTTATTCCATTCCTGGCTCTTTTTTTCTTTATTCTGTGTATAATATAATTTATAAGGAAAATAATTTACATATAATATTTTTATAATATTTTACATAATTATATTTTAAATGAAAAATATTTTTATAAAATATTTTAAAAAATAACATCATTTTATAAAATTATTTTTATTTTATAACATTATTATATAATCTATTATATGTATATCATTAATCAATTTATACAAAGCGTTATGCTTAGTGCAAGCAGCGGTTTCACTACTGTTGTTCCTCCACTCCACGTACGTGGTAAAGCAAATCAAATTTTCCCACTTCCAACTTATTATATTTCAAATTTAAAATTTTTACAGTTCTTATTAAAACTTTTTATGATTTTTGTCTGAATTGTTTAAAATAAAAAATAAAAACATATAAAATAAATTTCACGGCAAAATAAGATGAAAAGTCCTATGCCCAATGACTCGATGAGTCCAACAAGGAGAGAGAAACCAAGGAAAACGGGTGTCAGCGTTGAATCGAATATCATGTAAAAGTGAAATTCCACATTTAAGGCTTTGCGTGTAATTTTTGCTGTAGTAGAGAGGTAAGTAAAAAGAAATTGCTCCGGGCCCCAGCATATCCTTTTTCTCCTCTAAATTCTCTTTTCCCTTCTAAACCCTCCTACCTAGGGGTGTCAATATGTCACACGACCCATTAACCCAACACGAACACGACACGATAAAAGCGGGTTAGGGTTTACTCTTAACGGGTTCGGGTCAAAACGGGTTGACCCGTTAAGACACGATAGCTTAACGGGTTGATAACGAGTCAACCCGTTATGACCCGTTATAACCTGTTATGACCCGTTAAGAAAGTTAAAATTACAATTATACCCTTATACCTAAAAAATAAAATTGTTGGGATTTTAATTTAGATATTTTTATTGTTTAGATTGTAATTTTGGACTTGTAGTTAGTTTTATATTTTGTATAGATATTGTGATTTTAACATTTATATAAAATTATGCTAAACTTAACTAGATTAAGGAGGTTAATTTTGGATTTGTTTCAATCCATTTACATAAATAGGTCAAAACGGGTTGACACGACACGACCCGTTATGTTATTGGGTCGTGTTAGGGTTTGAGATTTTGACACGATAAGCTTAACGGGTCGGGTTAGGGTTGACCTATATAGTATAATATACATGTCTTGACACGACACGAACACGACCCGTTAACACGATTTGACACCCCTACTCCTACCCCCTCAAGTTGGAGAAAATAAGTTACTTTACAAATAATTTTTATCACAACTTGGTCCATACGAGAAGAAATCATGAAAATTAATATTTAAAACGTAACTAAGAAAGTGAGAAGAGTCAGAAGACTATGAACAAATGTACCGTGTTGAATAGGATATGTTGGAAGAGGGGTAAAGACTTAGAGAATACATTATTAAAAGAAAAATGATATTCCCGCAACTATGGTTATATCTAGACTTAGTCATGCAGTCTAATTATTGTTATGCCTTTGAAAAAATAGAGGATATGGGAATGCTTCTACTTATATTATTGGAGGCAGCCCATTTGGCAATAATGTGCAATTAAGTTGGTACTCATGCTTATCGTTTTGACTTTCTACGACTTGGTGTTGTGAAGACTTCAACTGGCATCTTTAATAATCAGTGATATTTTACAATAGAGACTCGTGTTTTTTTTTAGCCGTTATAACTTCTATTATAATAAGAAGATGAGGGGCTCTAGGTTGAAGGGACACTTCTGATACCAAAGTTAAATTTTTTGTTCTTTGGAGAAAATTTCAGTAAGCAATAGAACGTAGGTCTCGTATTCTAATTTGGTGCCCGGCTTTTATACTGCTCGTCGAGATGGTATTACGTATCTCGTGTAAGAAGCCCTTGTCTCCCTTACGAAATACCACATTGTCATCTTTAATGTGGTGTGGCCTCCCTAGACCACGCCTTAGTGGCAGGTGGGTGGGTGCGACCACCTTCCGTGCGCTCTGTTAGAGACAGGAGGCCTTGTCGTGATCTCTGTCCATGTCTCGTATCTGATCCTTAAATGTGGTGTGGTTCTATCATGACGTGCGTTTGCAGGGTGACATACCCACGTCCTTTCCACATCGACCAATTTCCGGTGCAGACCCTTGGCTTTTTTCTTCTTTACGCAATTCATGGGCCAACTTTACTGCTAATCAGTGGGCCTCCAGGATAAGCTCGGCCCGGCCAAGGAGGGATGTAAATATCTCTCCCAGTTACCACGAAAATTCGTATTGCACATGTGCAGTGGGAATTTCCTCCTTCTTGCCCCCATTTCCTTTTCCCCTCTTCTTTATTTTCTTTTTAGACGCTCAATATTCCATTGGTCAATCATGCTTGACGGATTGGTTACTCATTGCATGCGTTTGTTCGTTCCTCCACGTTTAGGTTGCATGTGACGGTTCGCTCCCCTACATCTACACGTGCTGCAAAAATCGCAGGATCTGTTCTTGTTATCCTACTTTTGGCAACATGTGACGCCTTCTAGTCTGGGTAGCCAGACGACGTGGGCGCCTATTTAAACTTGAGTCTCATCCCAACACCTCATTTCTTCCACTCTTTCCTAGTTCCCATTGCAACATTATGAGTGCCCTCTGCTTTCTTACTTCTGTACCCCCTTCGTTCTTCAATCCCTCCCATATTCCCATCCTCTTTCCTTTAATGGTGCCCAAGAGCATCTCCTTTTTTGCTTCCTGGGTCTCGTGCTCATCTCGTTCAAATGGATCCTCTAGGGTTCCCAGAGGTCTCGTGCTCATTCAGAGGGTTTTGCCACGAAGGTGGCGTTATACCCTTAGACTTTCTCGAATGGTCTACGACTTCCCTTTTGTCGTCCCATTCGAGACTTCTTGGACTATCTAAGGCTAGCTTCGTCGTAGCTTCACCCTAATGCATGACAGATCTTAATGTGTTGATGCGTGTTCTTACGCATGGTCTTGGGGGCCATTGGTGAGGATTACCCAGACCTCACTACCAAGGAGTTTCTCTTCTTCATGTCGGGTCAAGACTAGGAGTTTCCAACTGGGGGGGTTGCCCGTCGCGAGTTTCCTAGCCATGATGTTTGGGGAGTTGTGCCAAAGGACAAAGAGATTGGCATGGCTTTGACTGAGCAAGGCTTGTTGAAGGTGGTCTACACCTGGGTGGAAGAACACCAAGAGGAGATCCATACCGAAGTCCTATTGACCACCGCTAATATTGACCAGTACCAAATGTCTCGGACTCGATCTCTCTCCGACGACCATCATGTCCTGAGAGAGGCACCTAATGTCTCTGACCCGATCTCTCTCCATCTCATCTCGAGGGAGGCTCCTGCATATCAAGACTAGAAAAGGCCCCCTAGCCTGTCGTTAGAAGGGAAAGGGAAGGCAATCCTTGAGCCTTTGGGGTTCAACAATAGCAGTTCCGAGTTGACTGAATTGCCTCCCCCTAGTCAGTCTTCTAAAGTCCTGTCCTTGTCAAGGACTGCAAGGACGTTTCAAGGTCATCTTTCTACCTTAGGTAGCAGAGGTGATGCTCAGCCCAATCAACATTCCACTTTGTCGCAGCCAACATTCCCGACTTCTACTCTACAGGGCCATGTGGGGTCCATGTCGCAACCAAATTTGCCTCTACATACCCCATCAGGCAACGTATGGTCAGCAAGGATTCTTAGCTGGGGGAAAGGACGAGCTCGAGATGGCCTTCTTCCTTGCTTTTCTCAACCTCGCCCTGAGGGAATCGGGTCCCGTGGTTAACGCAGATGCCCCAGAGTGCAGGGAAGGTTCTCTTGCAATATCCAAGTAGAAGATCACGGCTGGTCATGAGACCACACAGACACCCGAGGGGGAGACCATCTAAGAATCAAAGACTATATGGTTGAATGGGATCTCAAATCAAAGACTATGGCCAACGCTAGAGCCACAGGGGCATCTAGGCAAGCATTGGGAGGCGGTGTCATGGAAAGCGTTGAAGTCCCCCATAGTTGCCATCTAACGAAGGTGAGGGTCCTCCTTCCCAAGTTCTTATCTCGTCCCTTTGGCAATTGGGGAGCATCATGCACACCTTGGGAGCCAACAGAAATGGGACCCAGCGAGCCAGTTCTGACTTCAACAAAGCCCAAGCTGAGGCCATTAGTTAGGAATCTGGCAAACTTAAAGACTTCTTCGCCTCGGTAAAGCATTGCTTTCATCATTTACCACAACTTTTCGTGTTCCTTTCTTCGATCTATGTCTTACTAAATCTGAATTTGCTTGGTTTGCTAGGGGTAGACTAGTTGGTCGCCTTAATTGTTGACGAGAGGGGGAGCTGGAAGAGGAAATCTGAGTACTGTGGTCCCTCGCCAACCTTGCCTGCTTAGAGATTTGCAAGGCGAATGCAGAGAGGGAAGAGGTCGAGAAAACCTTTGACTTGGTATACTCTAGCCAGAAGAAGAAGAAAAAGATCACGAAGCTTTGCTAGGAGAAGACCTTCCTCCAAGAAGTTTTGGCCAAATCTCGGGAAGAGGCTAATTAACGCCTCCTCAAGATCAAACTCTTGAAGGAAGAATGTGAGTCTTTACATGACCTATAGGACCACAAGAAGGCCAAGCTGGAGGAACTCCTCAACTCGTGCCACGACCTTCGAGGCGAAAAGGTGAGGTTGCTCAAGCAGCATGACTTCGACGTGAGGGCCCACAATTGGCTGCATAAAACGTACATGTACCTCACTAAGTCATGGAAACACAAGTGTTCCCTCCTCGATTCTCAAGTCAAGCAAGAGGTCAAGCAAGTTTGGGGTTTGAAGTCTGAACTGGCTTTGGTTATGGGCGAGTTGTAGTCGCAGGATTTGCAGGTGGAGGACTTGGAGTCCACCCTGGATGCAACTCGAGAAGAGTTGGCCTCTCGTGATCTGCAAGTTGAAGGCCTAAGGTTCGATTTGGTTGACTCCCAAGGGACCACTGCCCATCTTTCAGCCCAGATGTCGACCCCAAATAGGGTCAGCAACTAGGAGTGGGCCTGCGACTACAAAGAAGGCATGGACCCAATGAGGAACTACTTGCTAGAGAATCCTCATAGCGACTTCAAGTTTTTAGACCTAATGTCTCTCCAGCTAAACCACTAGACACCAACACTGTGGGCAAGGACTTCATGCCTGACGCCTTCCTGGACTCTTAAGTGTACATACATATATGTTTTTTTATTTTTCTTTTTTTCTTTTGAATGTAAGGACAGATTCAAATGAATGTAAATGAGGAAAAATTTTCTTTATGCATAGAGATGTTCTTACCTTACTCATTTTTCGTATTTATTTTTGTTGTTTTCTTCTATTCGTCTTTGTATGCACAAGATTGGTAGGTCAAGCTATCAAGTGACTTGTCCCACCTGTTCGACGCGAGTGAGGTTGGATAGTCAGGTGACTTGTCCCGCCTATTAATTCGTGGTGAGTGAGGTCAAGAAGTCAAGTGACTTGTATCGCCTATTGGACGCGAGTGAGATCGGGTAGTCAAGTGACTTGTCCCACCTATTGATTCGCAAGGAGTGAGGTCGGGCAGTCAAGTGACTTGTCCTACCTGTTGCACGCGAGTGACGTTAAGCAGTCAAGTGACTTGTCCCACTATTGGACGCGAGTGAGGTCGGGCAATCAAGCGACTTGTCCTGCCTATTGATTCGTGGTGATTAAGGTCGAGTAGTTAAGTGACTTGTCATGTTTGTTAATTCACTTTGAGTCCAGTGACTTCACTTTATGGGATATCCTATGAGACAAGAAACGTAATTTGGAAAAGACAATCTTATTCATGATCTTTCAATGTTTATTCATACACTTTCTTAAGTACATTTAAGTAAAGTATTTTCTCAAGTGCTCCGCATTTTAGGGGTGTGGCAGTTCATTTCCTTGGGAGTCTTGAAGCCTATAAGAACCTAGTCTGTTGTTGGCTATGAAGACGAACGGGCCTTACCATCATGGCCTCAGCTTTCCTTCATCTTTTGTGGTCATTTCTGTCTGTCTCAAAACCAAATTGCCTACCTTGAAGGACTTCGATCGGACTCTCCTTTTGAAGTAGTGCTCGGCCTTCCTTTTATTCATCGATGTTCTTGTCTCAGCCTCTTGTCTTTTCTCTTTCAGAAGATCCAGTTGATCTTCTAGTTTTTCATCGTTAGAGTTTTGATCGAAGTACTGGACCCTATTGGTTGGCATTCGTACCTCTACTAGTCCAAAGGCCAGCATGTCCATCTAGGGGTAACTCGCCTCTACTCCCCGGAAGGTCTGGGTAGTGCAGTACACTAGTTTCTGGGAGCCTTTCATGTCCCTTACCAAGGCTGTGGAGACCACGTTCAAGGCAACAGGCAATTATAGGCTCAAAGCTTCTCCTAGTTCGGCTTGATTGAGGAATAGGGGCTGGTGACGTACTCCTTGAGTTTCTTTAATTCCTGGTCACACTCGTCGTCTCAAGTATGCACTTTTCGTAAAACCTTAAAGAATTGTAGGCACTTGTTCATTGACCAGGAAACAAACTGATTAAGGCCAGCTACCCACCTGGCTAGTCTCTGCACCTCATTTACCTTCCAGGGCGAGGACATGTTCATTATGGCTTTCACATTTTCGCAGTTTTCTTGTATTCCTCTCTCTAACACCATGAAACCCAAAAACTTTCCTAAATCAAAGTTGAAAACAAATTTGACTAGATTGAGCTACATTTGATACCGTCGTAGCACTGCGAAGGCCTCGCTTAAGTTCACCAAATGTTGCTCGGGTGCTTTACTCTTGATAAGTAGATCATCCACATAGACCTCCATATTGCGCCCTATCTGGCTCTTGAGCATGCGATTGCCCAACCTTTGGTAGGTGGTTCTCACATTCTTGAGCCTGAATGGCATGGCTCGGTAATAATACAGCCCCTAGCCCGTAATGAAATATGTTTTCTCCTCGTAATCGGGATTCATCTAGATCTAGTTATACCCTGTGTAAGCATCCATGAAACTTAGCATGCGATGACCGGCGGTGGAGTCCACAATCAGGTCAATGCGAGGTAATGAGAAGTTATCTTTCGGGCATGCTTTATTCAGTTCAGTGAAGTCGATGCACATCCCCCACTTTCCGTTCGACTTCTTCACCAACACTACGTTGGATAGCCATTTTGGGTAGTGTGCCT
Organism: Juglans regia; assembly: GCF_001411555.2. Classification (NCBI taxonomy): domain Eukaryota; kingdom Viridiplantae; phylum Streptophyta; class Magnoliopsida; order Fagales; family Juglandaceae; genus Juglans; species Juglans regia. Next base: position 24,254,439 of record NC_049909.1, on the reverse strand, counting down.
CTCAGACGAGTCCTGTTGTCAGATGGTGGTGGACTTCATCATCTATGGCAACGCATTTCTCGCACTAAAACTTCGACACTTTTGCCTAACCTTATTCGCCCCGAGATCTACTTAGAGGCAATTCTCAATTATCACGTTATCTTTCCCGAGCATGTCCCCGTGGCTCTAGGCGAACACATCCTGGTGTTCAGTCAGGAGTTGTTTCATTGCCTGCCTTATTTTTGGTTCCATCTTGGTCCCTAGTCTAACCATGTCCACAGGGCGATGGGGGCCCTTGTCTTTAGCTCATGTATGTAGCATTGTGTGCTAGTACCTACTTGCCCCAGACTTCAACTATGCCGATCACCATCAATAATTTCATATTTTGGTGGTGAGTTGACATTACCACCTTTAGATTGTTAAGGCTAGGTCATCCCAATATGGCATTGTAAGACAATGAAGCTTTCATCATCAAGTAGTCGGCCATCATCGTGGCCATGTTAGGAGCCTTGCCGACCCAAACCGACAAGGTGATGGTTTCCACTGACTTGACCATGTCTCCTAAGAACCTTTTGAATTACATGGGCATTGGTCGTAGGAGGTTGGGATTGATCCCCCATCTTTGTGAAAGCATCCCAAAAAGGATATATGTCGAGTTGCCTTTGTCAATTAGAATCCTTCTGGTCATGAAGTTGGGGATAAGCATAGTTACTACCAGTGAATCCTCATGGAGGTACAAGACCCCTTCTTTGTCGTTGTCGCATAAGGAGATGACTGATGTCGTTGAGCACCTCCTCTCATTGGTGAGGGGTCACTCTACCGAATACACTTCTTCATAGCTCACCCTCTGGGCATGCGCTTTTCTACTAGATGAGGTGGGGCCACCCCTGGTAAATCTCCCTACCATGGTATAGATCTCGCCCAAGGGGCTACTTTGCGAGTCAGGGTTCGGCGAGGGGGGTTCCGTGCAAGTTCTCTTTTCTTTCTCCGTTTTTTGGGGTTCTCGCTCCTTCTTGGCCCCTAGACCTTGCTCCAACTCCCTTCTTTGGTCTGTTGGATAATGGGCAGCTAGGCACTCTAACTCGTCCATTTTCCTCCTAAGGGTGTAGCAGTCCTTGGTGTTATGGGTTCCATTCTGGTGGTAGGTGCAAAAATGCGGTTAGCCCGGTCATCGTTGTCAACTTCTCGGGTGTTCGGTTTGCTCTCTTCCTGCACGCTAAGGCTAGACCGTGCGTGTTTGTAACCTTGTCCTCTTGAGGGGGTGGCCTCATCCCCCTCTTGTCTTGTTGCCCCCTTTTGATTTGTTTTTTTTTTTTTTTTGGTCTTCGTTAACCCCGACGCAGTGGAGTTCTTATCTATTTGCTCCAATTCAAGGCCTAAAGAATGTCATTAGCATTGATGAAACCATCCACCTTGTCCATGAACTCCCGCACTTAGTGGGGGTTTTCCTTGCTAACTCCGCCATGAACGGGTTTTAATGTCACACGCCTCCCAAGAGCATTTACAGCGTGATCATCTCATCTTGATTGCTTGTCCTCATGCGCCCTTTGTTGAACCTGACCAAGTATGTTTTCAGGCTCTCGTCCTCCCACTACTTAACGATCAATAGGTCAATAGCCGGACGTCTCATTCTTCTTTTTGCCATGATCTATGTCAGAAATAGTCCAATCAACTCGCCAAAACTATCAATCGAGCCGGGCTACTACGCCCTAAATAACCCTCTCCTAGCTCCTTTCAAGGTCAGCAGGAAAGCTCTGCAAGTTATCTCTCTAAGAAACCCGTGCACGGTCATATGGGCCTTGAAGGTCTCGAGATCTTCGAGAGGGTCTTTAGACCTGTCGTGCATCTCCATATGGGAAAATCGAAACTTTGGAGGTAGCAGCGCAGACATCACCTCCACGCTATAGGGCAAGTCCATGGTGGTGAGCAGCTAGTCGACTGACGACAAAGCCCACATCCTCTTCGCCATTTCCTCATACTTATCCACGAGGTTGCGCAATTTGTGGTGCATCCTCCTCCTTTTTTCATCGCCGGCGTCTACCCTACCGGCACTCCTGGATTTGGCATGCTAGTTTTTACTTGGCCCCTCATCCTCTTACGGCTCGTTGTTCCTCCTTTTCAAGGCTTCATTTTCTCGCCGAAGGTTCTTTAGTTCCTTCACCATCTTCCTCAGGCACTCCTCCATTTCTACAAACCCTCATTCCATGTTTGTTGACAAAGCTTCCTATGTGTAGGTTGTCTGAGTGCGCGTTGTAGTCGGCATATGAAAGACACTTTATTTTTATTCATATCCCATAGACGGTACCACTGTGACAACGTGTTTCACACACCGAGTACTGAGCTCAGTTACCTACAACACAAAGAAGAAAAGGGGCTCAGGATTGATGGGGCACCTCGAATGCCTAAGTTAGTTTTTGGTTTCTTTGAGAGAATTCCAATAAGAAGAGAACATAGGTCTCATATTCTAACCCGATGCTGGACTTTTATACTGCTTGTCAAGTTGGTACTCTGTATCTCGTGTCAAAGACCCTTGTCTCCTTTATCTCGTGTATGGGATACCTCGTTGTCGTCTTTAATGAGGCGTGGCCTCCCTAGGCCATACCTTAGTGGCAGGTGGGGTGGGTGCGGCCAACTTCTGTGCACTTTGTCAGGGACAGGAGGCCTTGCCATGATCTCTTTTCATGTTCCGTATCAAATCCTTAAATGTGACATGGTTCTATCACTACATGCGTCTGCAGGGTGGTGTCAGGGTAGGTGACGTCATATCTTTCCACGTCAACAAGTTTTCCGAACAGGCCTTGGGCCTTCTTCTTCCTTACTCAATTCAAGTGCATACTGTACTACTAATCATTGGGCCTCCAAGATAAGCTCGGCCTGGCCCAGGAGGGATGTAAATATACCTCCCACTATCCTTAAAAAGTTGGGTTAATTACACTTTGCCTTCTCGAACTTTTACTTAATTCACAATGTGCTTCCAAAACTAATAATTACATCAAAGTAGACTCTCGAACTTTCAAAACCTCTCAATCCCCTCTTCCGTCAACCAACAGTGTCAAATCTAACGAAAATCCATTATAAAGATGTAATTTTCATCTAATTTATTATCATTGACCATATAAAATATAAAATAATATATGTTATCAATTAATAATAAATCATTAATCATTAATCATATATAAAATTATTTTATACCTAAGTTGCAAGCAAGTATGAATAATTTATGTACACAATGAAATTATTTGATATTTATTAACCATATATAAATTAATAAAAAAATTATTTAATAATTAATGATTTATTATTAATTGATAGCATAAATTATTTTATATTTATATGATCAATGATAATAAATTAGATAAAAATTACATCTTTACAATTAATGTTATACATATGAGCAGCACGTGTAGTGAATTTTCGTTAGATTTAACGTTGCTGGTAGACAGAAAAAGGAGATTGAGAAGTTTTGAAAGTTTGAAGGTCCACTTTGATACAATTATTAGTTTAGTAGGCACATTGTGAATAGTGTGAAAGTTCGAGAGGATAAAATGTAATTAACCCTAAAAAGTTCTACAAAAATTGTTCTCCAAATTTTAAAACAACTCCTAACTCTCCAAGATCTAAGAAATACCCAAAGCCTCTCCCTATCTTTAAATGATATAAAATAGAATTATTCTATAAAATATCTTTTATAAAAAATAACTCCATAACTTTAACATATTTAAAAGGCTCACAAATTCCTTTAAATAAATAAAAGTATGCGTAGAGATTTTTTTATTATATAAAATTAAAACATTTAGGATGGACTTAATAAAATAAAGAGACTTTTAACACAAAAAGTTTGACAAAAATGTTTCTAAAACTTAAAATATGTACTTTTCTAAAGCCAACGTACAACCAATGATTTTTTATAGAAAAATCTTCTCATCGGTCATGTTGTTAAAGGGCTTAAAACAGTCCTCAATACTTTTCAGCCACGTAGCCCATCCATGGGGTTAACAATGGAACTGCAAAACACATTAAAAAAAACCCACGAAGGGAAATCAGATCCCTCACCCATCTCCTCTCTCCCATCACTCTGCTCGATCAGATCCCTCAATCACCCAGATCGATGTCGCTCCCTCTCCACTCTCCCATCGACACCACCCACCCCTCTCCTCTCTCCCATGGCTTCCCCAAGCTCACCCCTCTCCTCTCAAATATGCCGGACTCCCCTCTCCCTCGCCCCTCTCCTCTCTCACATATGAAATTGCCCAAATCGACGCCGCCCCTAGCTCCCTCAAGGCTGAAGCGTTGGTCTGTTTTTCATTTTCCTCAACTGGGTTGAATAAACTAATTCTGACTTGTAGTGGAAAGCCCTTTTGTCAATATTGCTTACTACATAATTTATCATCATTTATTGTTGTTATTGTCCCATGTCTTTTTTATTTGAGTTGTTTAGTTAGTAATTCTTACGGATCTTTTACGGAAATAGCAATCTGAGTTGTTTATTCTGTCAATCTTCATTGTGTGTACTTTGGGATTTATACGGAAACAACAAGGAATGATTTATTTGCTTGATACTTCTTAGAAATTTTAGGTTTGATACTATATAGGCAGATTTGGCTTAGGAAAAAAAAAATCAGAGAGTCAAGGTAGTTGTTTTCAGCCATTTTGACAAGGGCAAACCACTTCTACGATGAGTGGTGGACAATAGTAGGGCAGTGGTGGCTGCGTCAGAGTGAGTGGTTGTGTCATAGTGGGTTGCTACGGGTGGCTGCGTCGGCTGGTTGGCATCGGTCTAGCTGGCACCGAATTGTTGGTGGCGGCAAGGGGTGGTGGAAGCAACAAGCAAGAGGCATAGTCGGGTGAGTAGCGACAAGAAAGTGAAAATGGCTTAAAGGGTTTTTAATTCTAGTAGAAATCCCATGGGGTGATCCTCATGGTTTTAATTTGTGTAATGTTGAGATGTCATATTTTAATTGGACGCTATTAAATGGTTGAAAACAGCCTTACCATTCCAAAGCGGAACTCATTTTTTATATATTATTTCTTATTCCTTTTAATCGCTTTCATATTCTTCTCCACAGTTTTGAATGAAAATATTTTGTTTTCCATTAAAGAAATAAAATAATAATTTGCAATTCTTTATCTCTTACAATCATGATGCACTTAGGCATATTTAAGTTTAAGATCTTGTTTACATTTTTTGATATTAGATTATATTTTATAGTAGTCATTGTTATATTATTATATACGAAGTTAATAGATAAACAATTATTATTATAATATATGGTCGCCCCAAAAGATTAAGGTATGGTTTGGTTTTACAAACTTTTGAAATCATCTCATTTCATCTTTTTTTATCTTAATATCTAAACATCATTTAAATACAAATATTTTTCAATTTTAAAATTTTATATTTTTATACAATCGTTACCTAATCATTACAACTTTTTAAACTTTTAAATAGAATATCAAAAAAATTAACTTTTTTAAATTTTAAAATAAAAATTATAGTAAAAAGTAATATTATAATCATTTTTTAACTTTATATTTTTTTATTTATTTTTTCTCTTTTATTGTTTAAAATCTCATAAAAATTTTAATTTAAATTATTTTATTAGTATTTATAAATTATTTTATTATTATTTCATAAATTTTTCATCTCGAAGCAAACGAGTTAGGGATACTTGACTCTGCTACAAACAGAGTGGCGGATTTAATTAAGTCTAAAATTTTGACCGAACTTTTAAATTTAAAGTGAGAGAAATAACATATAAAATGAATCGTGCGATATTTATAATTATCGGAGATTCGGAATGAATTTTTTATTCATCATTAAATACTCAGATCCATTTATATGTTTATATCTCTCCTCCAAAATAGTACTAGAGTCTAGTCAAAACCCTCGGGAGAAGTCTATGCATGGAATAACGTAAGAACTTACGGCTCATTTTTCTGTAATCTTTCTTTATTTTCTCATGTGTACAAATATTTATCTCATCCATTTGCCATCTAACCAACTATTAACCACCATATCAGAACTGCGTGCATATATATATATATATGCTATATGTTTGTCGTTACGAGAGGATGAGGAACAGTCCTGCTACTGTTACTAACTACTACAAGTATTTCAGTTCCTCTCTGTTCCTGGCAGACATTAACGTTCTGTCACAGAAAACCGGTTCATCGTCTTCGATCATATATATTAATATATAAATTACGTTAAAGCAAAGACATGCGATCTTTCCCCCGATGTCCTGCCCTACTTTTATCTCTTCATATCCTTGTTCCTATTTCCATTTTCATTTTTATTGGAATAATTGAGAGAGAGAAAGAGAGTACATGTCCCTTTCTCTCCAACCCCATTCTCAGTTCCTACTATCTCTCAGTGACATGGGTCTCCCCCCAATGTATATAAATACACGTATACCTGGTACTAGTATTACCACTGCTAGCTAGGACTGCGCCTGCACATAATATATGCTTGTAGCGAGCTCTGATCAATTGGTGATCGGATAATATGTTCATGGCATCACTCAATTCCTCAAATCATGATCAACAGGAAGAGGACCCCGGCACAGATCTGCAATACAACCATCAGATTATCCCCGAACCATCCCGGGAAGGTTTCACCTCGGCAGTGTCGAATGCAACCCACATGCGTCAATTACTTACTCGTTGCGCTGAGCTCATCTCTAGGTCCGACTTCTCCGCTGCTCACCGCCTCGTCTCCATTTTGTCCGGTAACTCGTCCCCTTATGGAGACTCCATTGAGAGGTTGGTCCACCAGTTTGCCAAAGCCCTCTCCCTCCGCCTTAAAAATTGCTGCTACGCTGCGGCTGCCGCTGCAACGACCACCACCAGTGCAGCATCAGCATCCATAATAATGGCGAGTACTCCAACTACGGCCGCTGCTACTGCATTAACTAACGATAGGAACAATGTAGACATGACAGAGCCAGAGGAGCATCTTCAGTCATGCTATCTATCGCTGAACCAAATAACCCCATTCGTAAGGTTCAGCCATCTGACAGCCAACCAAGCCATCTTGGAAGCCATAGACGAAGGGCAGAAGGCCATCCACATCCTTGATTTTGACATCATGAACGGTCTGCAATGGCCTCCTCTGATGCAGGCCCTTGCCGAGCGCTCCTACCCTCCTCCTATGCTTCGCATCACCGCCACAGGCCACGATCTAAACATCCTACACAAGACCGGCGACCGCCTTTTGAAGTTCGCCCAGTCCCTCGGCCTCAGGTTTCAGTTCCACCCGCTTCTCCTCCTTGGTAACAGCAACGACGTCCCAGCTTTTCCTCCCGCGCTTGCTCTCCTACCAGAAGAAGCCCTTGCCGTCAACTGCGTGCTTTATCTGCACAGGCTCCTTAGGGACGACTCCCGTGGCCTACGCCTCTTCCTTCACAAAATCAAGGCCTTGAACCCCAAGGTGGTTACCATTGCCGAGAGAGAGGCCAACCACAACCACCCTCTCTTCGTGCAGAGATTCGTGGAGGCCTTGGACCACTACACGGCAGTCTTTGACTCCCTGGAGGCCACATTGCCCCCGAACAGCCGGGAGAGGGTTACTGTCGAGCAGGTATGGTTCGGAAGAGAGATCATGGACATCGTCGCTGCAGAGGGAAACAACAGAAGAGAAAGGCACGAGAAATACGAATCGTGGGAGGTGATGCTTCGGAGCTCGGGCTTTTCCAATGTTCCCTTGAGCCCCTTCGCGCTTTCGCAGGCCAAACTCCTCCTGAGGCTCCACTATCCTTCTGAGGGTTATCAGTTGCAAATTCGCAACGACTCTTTATTCCTTGGCTGGCGGAATCGAGCTCTTTTCTCAGTATCTTCCTGGCAGTGAATCAATATCCTTACCCCACCCCGTTTCCCAACGCAATAAAGATCCGATATGGTTTGAGGTCGATCCCTCCATATTTCTCCCTCTCCTTCGCTTCATTAGGTATTAAACCCCATATTGTAATTAACAAGCGAGCAGTGTCAGTTAACTACGTGGTTCCTACATGGCTACAACCCACCCAAATTTGAGACGCCTCTCTCTCTCTCTCTCTCTCTCTCCCTCTCTCTCTCTCTCTCTCTCTCTCTCTCTCTCTCCTCTTTGTAGCTAGCCTTGATCGGTACACTTGCATGGGCATTTGAATGCGTTGTGAATCTGTACTTTGCATGAAAGTATTGGTGAAGAAACAGATCGTAACGAGTCAGCCTCCCATCACCTTATTTCGATCGCTTAGCCATGCTCCTAAGGTTGGTCTTTTCTTGGGTACTGAAACTGATGAATATTTTTGCAGGTTTATCGTTGCCTTTGAAATATATTGTTGGCCTTTGTCGCCTTTAATCTCTTTCCCTCTTTCTATATGATCTTTTTGCTTGAACTAATTAGGTCTGTCGACCAGCAATCCCTCTTCGGCCTTCGGAGGAAACTTATTGCTGAGAGAAGTATATTTTAATTCTGTAGTATATTCGATGTAAAGTCATATAGAGGCCGGTTGGTTGTCTCCTAGCACCGGTGTGCCGGTATAATTTCTTCTTGGATTTTGTTTTCATTGTATATTCTAATAATGCTTCACTTGATTGGTGCTCGTATTAATTTATCGTGCACTAGAATCTTCTTCTCTTCTCTCTTAATAAAATAAGGGCAACAAGAAAAGTAAGTCCATCAAACGTCTTTGCCACTGAGCCACCCTTGTTCCCCAAAATTCCATTGTCTACTTCAATTGTGAGCCATCGAGAAAGGATGCATGAGGGTTCTTGTTTTTAGCACCAATTAACACTAATTAAGAACCCGTTTTCCCTGTTTCTGTCGTTTAACATTGCACTATTTATTACCCTAATTTCTGCCTTTTGTCCCCTCAACAAAATCATCAAAGTTCTCAAAATAGAGCTTTTCATGCTAACCTTGCCTCCTCTAGGGACCATCTTGAAAACCTCCTGCGAGCCGGGGATTTCTCGTGTTATGTGGTTTTTCTAGGAGCACTTATGTCTTGCACGTTTTTTTCCTAATCTTGCCGTCTCTTAGAATGAACGCCCGACGCAACCCCCCACCCCGCGGCGGGGCGGCGCTGGCCGCGAACTCCTCCTGTCTCTTTTGTCACGTTATGTTTTTGTTAAAAGTTAGTTAACGAGAGCATCATAGGCGGCACAATGCACTTAACAAAGGCAGATGACCATTCTAATTTAATGGGAGCGCGTAAAAATTGCTAGCGTTTCGGCCTAAATGGCACATTGCAAGTATTCTGGTAGAGGGAGTAGTGGTGTGCATATCCCACAATAAACTTTTAGCCTTTAGGTTCTACTTTGGTAGCTGACACTGATAAGATGGCCACAAGGCAGAGCGTCACAAAGCTTAGCTTAGCTTAGCTTGCGTGTTGGGAGTAATATGACTGATCAGGCTAGGAGTGGTGCACGCATGGCACTGACAGACATCCATCCGTCTCTCCAGCTGATACAGACGTAACCTTTTGGCCAACGTGTTTGTTTGGACGAAATCCAATTGCTTTTGGTTACTGGTACGGAGCTGATGCTCCCTTTCTCCTGCGATGCACATGAAGTAACCACAATGACAGATTCATATTTGGAAGTGATCTATCAAGTTTGAATCATTAGCTTTGCCACTTTTTCAATAGAATGATGTTAAAGCAAAGAAGGCTGCTGCTCTTTTTTTTTTTTTTTCTTTTTTTACCTGAGCTGATGTTCCCTTGCTGCAATAAGTATATTCCTTGGTAAATTATGATAGGCTTATTGCTTCAACCCATCAAGTTATTACTCTTTTTTTATTATTTTTTTTTACTTAACGATTAAGAGAGTGAATAATATTTTTTCTTTTTACTACCTCCCACCACCCAGATTATTAAGGGAGTGACTAATTTTCTCTTGGTAAAGTACACTCGATCTCTTGCGCGCTTGCTTGAGGTGCACGTGTCCGTTGTGTGTTTCAGAGAGAGAAAGAAAGACGGCAACATTTAAAACTCAAACTCGGACCAACAATATGCACTAAATTTTCCCCAAGCTTCATCCTGATCACAAATATATAGATCATAGACCAGATTCTAATTGGACAGCAACATCGATAAATTCTCCCGAGCATACTGCAGATGCAAGTTGCTTGATATTGGCAAACATCTGCGAAGTTGGTGTAATTGCGACTTCTATCCATAGAAGGAGTCATATTTCCTCTCGGTTTTTATTTGTCTGCAGGCATGAGTCTTAAGTTGTGAAACTGATATATGAATGGGCTAGGGTGCTTAGCATCTGCAACCAATGGGCTAGGGATAGTGTACATTGGAGATTTCAGCTAGCAATGAACGTTGTGCTCATAGGGCTGCTCGCTTCCAGCCCCTCCTGTGTGCATGTCTTGATCCTGATCAAGGCAATTGGTCTAAACTTAATTACCAAATGAACGTACAGGCTTCTCAAACAATGATCCAGCGCTGCAATAGAATTACGGAACACCATATGTTTGTTAAGCTTTAGACGATTTTTTGGAGTAGTTATTGGATTTCACCAAAAGAGCTTAACTCCTAGCTAGGATCTTCATCCTCCAACTTCAATCCTTACAACAAGATGAGGTGACAAGTTGGCTCCCTTACATGCTTTGTCTGCAGAAGAAAAACTGGAGGCTTAAAACTATTCGCCAAACCTCAAAGTTCAACTTCTTGAAGATCATCCGCAGAACTATTATGATCAGTTGAAACTGCATTGATGAAGGATTACCAGGCCGATTCAAAGCTAGTGCTATAGCTAGTTCTTCTCTTGAAGGTTTTATTCCATTGCTCATTGATGAAGGATTTCTTGTACTAACAAAGACTTCCACTCCATGATACCACACATCGGGAGGGAGGAGGAAATAAGCTATTGCTAATTGCCATTGGTCCTCTCCTTTGTACAAAACTATCCGGGCTAGGAAAACATTGTAGACTTGTTGACGGTGAAGTTGATGTTTGTTAAGAAGAAAATAAATCCTCCTTAAATGAAGTGGAGGGATTTTTCGTTGCTCATAATAGTCTCTTGCACTCTTTCTTCAGGTTTTTGAACTGTCCCTTCAACAGAAGCTGCTGGACTGGGGATGAAAAACTTGCAATAGAAGGTGGCTGGAAGAAGTTTGATGAGGTCCCACCACCCTTGTCGAATGTGTCAACATACCTGAAGAAATTATAATATGTTCACATACATATTCCTGAATGTTTATTAACAAAATTAATCATATGGATTTCCCAGACTCTATTACACTCATGTTAGGAGAGAGGTTTCCCAGAGGCTATACCTTGAGCCAACACCAATTCGCCCACGTGCAGTAAACTGGTTTGAGCTACATGGCATGGGTGGGATTTATGAACCCTGTTCAGAAGAGACCGGGATTTTAGTTTGTTGCCCAGCATCTGAGGGGAAAACTTCAGTTTTGTTGCATCTTTCATGTTGTAATCTTGCATTACATTCTGAAAAGCTCCAGCAGTTGGTGGAGGTGCTAACACTGCCTCCTCAATTGGGGGTTTAGTACCTTCCTCAACCCATCGCTTAAGCTTTTCATCATGATGGAATCTATTTTTCTCACCCAATTTAGCCTTGAAAACAATAATGAAAATATAAATGGTCAAAGTAGAGCGAGAAAAAATGGATTTCAATAAGGAAGTTGTCTCAAGTATATACATGTCGGTCTAATTGGGATCTCAGGGCCAACCCCCGAGTCTTTTGGAATAACTGTGAGCCAAAACGAGATGACCCACCTGATGTGGATGCCTTCGGTTGCATATTAGAAGAGTTAGTTTCCTAGGATGAATCCACCAACAACAAAACAATCCAGTCTAAGGTCTGTTTTTCTCTCCATTATGTAATCAACCAAACTAAACATGATGTAATTTGATATGAGAACTACCGCTCCCCTCCACCCCGAAAAAAGCAACACTTTGGCAAAGAAAAAGAAAAAACTTCCCCTATGCGGGACTCATTTGAGATAACATCAAAATGATGACCATATAAGTCAAGTCTACTAAGCCAGCTAACCATTATACAAAAATGCTATTAAATCCCCTATGAAAATAAAACCATTCAAATCAACTAGTAGTTTAACATGACCCTGAGTTTTAGGAGTTCTATCAATAGAAGTGCCAAGTAGGGATGTTCATCCAGGTTCCGATCCGAGAATCCGGGTATATTCAGACCGAAATCCGGATTTCAAACCCGGACATGAACCCGGACCGGGTTAATCCGGGTCAGACCCGAGCCGGAATCCGGATTAATTCGGATTTTTAAAACCCAGAAATCCAAGTTCCGGGTTGTACTGGTTTTTTTTTTTTTTTTTCATGTAAAGCGTTTAGAAGCATTTTTTTATTTTATTTTATAAAAACTTATAATTAAAATGTTGAAAAGTATAATTCTTTTATATTTATTAAAAAAAATTTTAATAAGGCAAGAGCGATAGGAGACAAGGGACGGATATGATGTGAATAAGGCAATATATTAATTATTGAAAAACTAAGATACAATGTGACGGGAACATGAAAACTATTTCATTATCAAATATATTAGTTTAATAAAACATAGACATCTAAGTTAGCCTTTCATACATAGAAATATGTTCATAATTCAATGTAGAGAACTTGAAAGGTACTGTTCCAAACTAACTGAGCAACAAAATCTCTCCAACCAAGCATTCAACTTCTCTATATGTACCACCTAATCTGATTATGTACCACCTAATCTGATTATCTATAATTCCCAAGGTTGGCTAAAAATGCTATGACCCAAAATACTCAATAATTGATAGACTTGTTCCAAGTAAGGTAATTATCGCCTTTGAGCGGTTGAGAAACAAGAACAGCATTGGGATGATCACCATTTCGAAGATAGAAGGGATTAGAGTAATCCTCAGAGTGATGAGAATGATCAGCAGGAGAAGGGGGAGGCAAAGAGTTAGAAGCCATTTTTTATGCGAAACGGCGCTGAAGTGTTTACGGTTTGTTTACATCTGATACCCAGATGAGAGATAGAGAGATAGGGCACGAAATGGAAGAATCCAGGATACTGAAGCGTATTTCATCAGAAAAAGTAAAAATAATATATAGTACAAAAGTGAGTAACACACTAACTAAAGTGCACGTGCATACAGGTGATTAAAAATAACTTTAATACACTAATAGGTTCCATCGAAATAGAAGGCATTAGAGTAGACATTGCCATTGTTGTTTGACTGCTAGATACTTTCAGGCCTTCTGGTTGATGATCATGTTCATTTTATTGAGAACTACTGTGTGATGTTAAAGGTACAGGTGAAGGAAGGCCTCTAATAACTCAGTGAGCAGTACTGTCAAAGAAGGTAAGCAATTTACCCAGTTTGGTTGGAGCCAAATCTGTGCCATAACCACCCTGGATATTACATCCCCACAAATATAAGTCTAGCGTCTAGCTTAATTGATGAAGAGAATAAAAGTTGGATAGGTACCTGCTGGTGCATTCTAATCCGCTCCTCAAAAGACAATACCAACTGTCTCCACATGTCCAACCATAATTTAGTCATTTATCTGTTTTGAAAAATGACATATCATTTGTACAAATTAGAAGCAGTCATACTTACTTCAAAGCATCTGCAACTTTTCCAACTTCAGCAAGCATGTGAGCATATATAAGCATATATGACTAAAGGGGCAGGAGGAGAAACTGAGAATTGCCAAGCACCTTTGAGTACTCATCTAATTCTGTCCTCTGCCCAAATATTCAGAAAGGTTATTTTAAGTTTGGAAAATCCTAGGTTATATCTCCTGGTTTTATTTTCTAGATTTGACCGCTAGTGTATTTTAATATTTTTTTTAAAGTGATTACTAGTAAATTTGTGTATTTTTAAATGTTTAAATATGGTTAAAAAATGTTTGAGACAAGAAAAAAAATGCAATTATACTAGGGGCACATACATGGTTACATATTTAAACATTCTGCTAGCTTTTTAAATTATTTTTTATTTTTTACAACACTTTAATTATTGATGCTGACATGAGATTTAACAGGTTGTTAACTGTGTCTTAACAAGAAGACTGATTTGATTAAAATAAAAATAAAAAATATAAGAGTAAGTCGTTCAAAACTTGGTTTTTTTAAATAAACGTGTTGATTTTATTAATCAAATAATCAATCAGTACATAATATCTCAAAGAATACCAAGCTAGAGATAGCCTCTGGATGACCATCCTTTATCCACATGACTTGTTTACCCTCCCTAGTCAAAGCAAATTTAGCCAAATGATGTGCTACATCATTACCTTCTCTCATAATGAAATTAATATGCCAGCTAGATCTAATTTTAAAAACACTCTTTGCATCTTCAATAATGTGTCCATACAATGTCCAATTTTCTTCAAGATTTTTAACGACATTAATTACCACTTGTGCATCCCCTTCAAACATTACTTTGTTGAATCCTAAATCCGTACACAACTCTATTGATTTCCACATTGCTAAGCTTTCTGCCATAACTGGTTGAGTTACCATGAAAGTTTGATCACAACAGGAAGCCATTATTTTACCTTCACTATTTCTGATTATAATGCCAAAACCAACTCTCTAATTATAAGCATAAAAAGCTGCATCAAAATTGGCCTTAAGAAAATCATCCTTTGGTTTTTTCCAATTACGTTTTTCCCTTGTTCTATCCTCGTTGATTTTCTTCCCCTATTTCTGTTTTTGAGCTTCCTGGCACTCTTTCAAGCTTACTATAGCAGTTTTAATCACCTGCTTAGGGCTTTCGAAAATATACTAAAAAACTACTCCATTTCTTCTATACCAAATACTTCTAAGAATAGAAACAATTTCCTCTAATTTTTCAGTTTCTAGAGTTTGGCTTAATTTATCCCATAGCTCCATGAAATCACTCTCTACTGATGCGCATTTTTTAATAGAACTTCCAGCTTCTGCCCACACATCATGAATAATAGTTTCTTCTTCTCTTAGAAAAATAGGACAGTTAAAATTGTCTTCAATCATTCTATTAAAAAGTACAGATTTTCTAGAAAATGTTTTGTTGCACCATATACCTTCATTTTCTAAATCTTCTTCCATCTCTCTTCTGCTTTTGCTTCTTTTGAGCTCTTTCCTACTAACCTTTTCCTTCTAGCTTGAGCCATATGAAAAGCACTTTTAATTGTAAATTTAATATATTTACTGAAATTCCATATAAGCTTATCTTTGCACCTCTAATACTGATAGGCAATCTACATTTCAGTTCTACTTCCTCTCTATCAAAATTGTCTTTAATCAAAGCTTCATTCCATACTTTCAAATATTCTATCATCAACTCTGAAACTTTTGCACCCGAATCCAAAGAAGACACTTACCATAGTCTGTGGCCGTGGCGTTACCAAATATAGAGATGGTATGGTGTTCAAAGGTTGCCTTAGGTTGTCCTTTGGATTTTGGAGAGAGGACACTTGATGTCGACCTATGGTGTTGAAGGTGCTTGGGTTCAACATCATTCTGGGTATGGATTGGCTGTTTCGACACTTCGCGAGTATCAATTGTCGAAGCCATGTGGTCAGTTTTCATCTCTCTGGAGGGGATTATATGGAATTCACGAATAGCAAGTTGAAGTTGAGACCCACAGTTATATATGCGATCCAAGCGAAGAAAGACCTGGCAAGTGGGGCAGATGCTTATCTGGTTCAAGTGGATCAGAGAGGAAGTCTATTGCAGGAATCCCAATTGTTGAGGAGTCCTCTGATGTTTTTGCAAATTACCTCCTATTTGCGATGTCGAGCTTGCTATTGACTTGGAACTTGGAGCGGCTCTGGTGCACAAAGCTCCTTACAGAATGGTACCAACTGAGTTAAAAGAGTTAAAAAACCAGTTGCAAGAATTGGTGGACAAGATATTTATTTAGCCCAGTTCCTTGCCTTGGGGAGTGCCCATGCTGTTTGTTAAGAAGAAAGATGACACACTTAGAATGTACATTGATTATCGGGAGCTTAACAAGGTGACCATAAAGAATAAATATCCATTGCCTCGCATGGATGATTTGTTTAATCAGCTTCATGGCGCGGCTTCTTTTTCGAAGATTGACTTGAGGCCAGGATATCATCAGCTAAGAATAAGAGACAAGGATGCACCGAAGACTGCATTCAGATCGAGGTACAGGAATTTTGAGTTTAAGGTGATGCCTTTTGAACTAGATAATGCCCCTGCATCTTTTATGGACATGGTGAATCAGGTGTTTCGGCCCTATTTGAATTCTTATGTGGTGGTCTTTATTGATGACATTCTAGTTTATTCTCAGGATTTGGAGGAGCATGCTAGTCACCTACGAATGGTTCTGGGTAAGCTAAAGGAACATTAGTTGTATGCAAAGCTCAGCAAATGTGAGTTCTGGCTGGATGAAGTCAGGTTCCTTTGGCATGTCATTTCTCAGGAGGGTGTGGTTGTAGGTCCGAGTAAGGTTGAAGTTGTTTTGGCCTGGCCGCATCCCACATCAGTGCATGAGATTCTAAGCTTCTTGGGACTCATAGGGTACTATCAAAGATTTGTGGAAGGGTTTTCTAGATTGTCTGGATCACTCACTATTCTGACTAAGAAGAATACTGAGTTTATCTAGACTGATAAGTGTGAAAGAAGCCTCCTAGAATTGAAAAAGAGATTGACTTCGGCGCCTGTTTTGGCACTTCCAAAGCCGCTTCCAAATTTGGATTGGGATGTGTTCTCAAGCAGGAGAGGTGGGTGGTAGCTTATGCATTCCGCCACCTGAAGGATCATAAAAAGAGTTATCCCACTCACGACTTGGAGCTTACAGTAGTGATCTTTGCTCTTAAAATCTGGTGGCACTATCTTTATGGTGAGGCATGTGAGGTCTACACCGATCATAAAAGCCTGAAGCATCTCTCCATATAAAAAATCTCAACATGAGGTAAAGAAAGTGGTTAGAGTTAATCAGTGACTACTAGTGGGAGATTAAGTACCATCCTGGGAAGGCAAACCAAGTTGCTGATGCGTTAAGTCAGTAGTCTCACTTGGTCGATGAGGCTGAGTCGTCGGTGTTAGACTCTCTCCTCTACGGGATGAGAAGGCTTCTTGTAGAGAGTTCACAGCAGGAGGAAGTTTTAGACTCTATGCATGAAGTCTGAGTTGTCGATTTTGAAGAATTGAAGACTCTTCAAAGGAGGGACCCGAAGCTGCTAGATATCTAGAAGAGAGTAAGAAAGTCAAGAGGACCTGCACACTTCAATTTGGATAAGAATGATATTCTATTGTTCTGAAATCGTAGGGTGATTCTCACTAATTCAAAGTTTAAGGAGAGAATTTTAGCAAAGGCACATGTGGCTCCTTATTCAGTTCACCCCGGAAGTACGAAGATGTACCAGGACTTAAAGAGAAATTTTTGGTGGGAAGGGATGAAGAGGGACATTACCATGTTCGTTGAGAGATGTGCCACTTGCCAACAAGTCAAAGTTGAGCACCAAATACCTGCCGGTAACCTCCAACCCCTCTCGATTCCAGAATGGAAATGGAACAACATTGCTATGGATTTTTTAGTGGGTTTTCTGAGAACTCCTAGCCGGAATAATTCAATTTGGGCAATTACGACCAGTTGACCAAGAGTGCTCATTTCCTACTTGTCACGAATACCAACACCCTAGGGAAACTGACGCAGTTGTATGTGAAAAAGACAGTCTGGTTGCATGGGATACCCAAGAGCATTGTATCAGATAGGGACCAGTGGTTCACATCCCATTTTTTAAAGAGTTTACAAGCAGCCATGGGAACTAAGTTGAAATTTAGCAATGCTTATGACCCTAAGACAGATGGCACAAATCATAGCACACTATTAAGACTCTTAAAGACATGTTGCGAGCCTATGCCTTGCAATTTAAGGGTAGTTGGGAGAATTACTTGCCATTCATAGAGTTTGTGTACAACAACAGCTTCCAAGCATCCATTCAGATGGCATCTTATGAGGCTCTCTATGGGAGGAAATGTAGATCATTATTATTTTGGGATGAAGTTGGTGAAAGTAAACTTCTTGGGCTAGAGATAGTTTAAGAGATGAAGGATAAGGTCCAGATCATAAGAGACGGGATGGTGGCAGCACAGAGTCGCCAGAAGAGTTATGCAGACACAAGAAGAATAGACCTATCATTCGAAAAAGGTGATTGGGTGTACCTTAAAGTCTCACCCATGAGCGGCATCAAGCGGTTTTGGAAGAAAATGAAGCTTAGCCCAAGGTATGTTGGCCATTTTTCAGATAGTGGAAAAGGTTGGGCATGTTACTTACAGAATCGCATTACCAGAATATTTTGGGGAGGTGCACGACGTGTTTCATGTATCCTCGCTGAAGAAGAGTTTCAGGCAACATGAGCCTCGACTGGTCGACCTAGGTAACCTCCAACTGCAGCCTAACCTTACCTTTGAGGTAGCATCGATGCAGATTGTGGATTGGAAGGAACAAAGGCTGAGATCCAAGACAACAGCATTAATGAAGGTGTCATGGGGAGATTCAATGGCTAAGGACTTCACTTGGGAGAGAGAGGCAAACATGAAAGAGCATTACCCGTATCTGTTTGGGTATTATTGATTGTATGTCTTGTTCCAAGCATGTTTTAAAGTGTATCATGTAATTTGTCTTGGAATTAATGGATTAAGCTTGTCAATTTTGAGGATGAAATTTCTTTTAAGGGGGGAGGATGTGAGACCCCTAAATTTTTTGTGGGTTTCCATTTCTTTTTCCTTAAGGGAATTTGAGCTACTTTGGTTATTGTGGACTTATTTGGCTTGTTGTGGGTGTAAGGGGCCAATTTTAGGCTTGGGAGAGAGAGATTTCAAACCCAACCCGTGTACTTGTGAGCACAGCCCCTCCCCCACTTGAAACGACAATATTTTGAGGCTGTAAAAAAACGTTTTGCCTTCCTTCCCCTAAACTACGCCATTTTGGAGCTTAAGGGTAAAAACCCTAATCTTTTCCTTCTTTTCCCCTAGAGCCGCACGACTTCTCTTCTTCACTTTTACTTTTTTTTTTCCTCTTATTTTCTTCTTCCTCCTCCCACATGCAAATCGGTGAGCCTTCCCCGTGACCTGCAGCACTGCTCCCCGCACCCATCACCTCGGCTCCACGTGTCTACCTATCAGAGCCCTCTCCTTCATCTGCCTCCACCGTGCGTTTTGGCCAACCCACGCCTTTAGTACCTACAACCCATGAGGCCATGGCTTGTGGCCGTGCCCACCACCCACTGCGTGCCACGTGTGCATTGCTCGTAGAGCCTACACATCCCCTACTCCCAATCGCAACTCCCAGCTGCCTTCTAGTGGCTGCACAACCATCCCTAAGTACCCCACTTCTGTTTCCTACCATCCCCTTCCCTAGGTTCCACTCCAACCCGTGAGTTAGAGCCACAACTGCTACCCTTCCGATGCTCCGCCACACCCCGCCATGGAAACCCTCTCATCCACCCACTATTACTCCAGATCTGCCACACCTTTGAGAGAAATCCCACCGGTAGCCCTCTGTCCTACCAGATCCATCGCTCCGCCACTCTTGGTGCCACCTCACGATGCGCGCACTCATTCAATCGTGGGACACCATAAACCATCACGTGCAATCATCCAAAATAATTACCTTCCACATAGTAAATAACTCTCTAGCGCGACCCTTGAATTTCTAACGTGAAACTATCTCTAACTTTATGGCAGTCTGGTTGTGTTTGAGATGGGCCTTGGGCCTAGGGAAGTGTTAGAAATATTTGACATAGTTGTTGTCGGAATTTGGGTTGAGGGCCGGATGGAGGATAGGAAATGCATGTAGTTGGGGTTTGTGAAACTGTAGATCTATGACTGTTGTGTTGTTGTGTGTGACTATTGTGTGCTATGCCATGCCATCCAATAAACTATCTGTCATGCATTTGCATATTACTGTTATTGATATCTGTCATGATTTATTCAACTGTGCCATGTTATATGCCATGTTGATAAAATTGAAAACTGGGCTTTTCGTGTCTTGGTAATATTTTTGTGGGTGCATGCGTATCACAACCCCAAGTCGAGATGAGGTATTATCTCAGTGGAGTTCATTTGGTCACTTGGAAGCGTAATAAACTAAATAGCATCCCCTGAGTTGTTGTCGGGCAGCAATGAGCTCAGACGAGACGGTAACGTTCTCGTGCTGACTCTGTGACCTCTCCGCTGACGGGGGATAAATGATGCCTGGTCACATACAAGCTAATTATTAAAATTAACAAAATGTATATTCATACTATAAAAAACTCATACTTTGCACTCTCATAAAGATCCAAATAGTTGAGATTGTATCCCGCTTCTTTATACATTCTAATGATTAGTAGGCTTGCAACCCAACCTGGAATAGTCGGGTTTATACATGACCCGACCCGAAACACTCCCATATAAGATGTCAACCCGATCTGATCCGATCAAAAAACAAACCAGGTCGAACCCGTATGACCTTACGTGAAGTTGTTGCCCCTTGTTGGCCTTCATCAACTCGTAACAGGGCCCAAGCCCAATTCAGATCCCTGCACATGGATTTTGAAGCTTCCTTCTTCAGAATCGATTCCCCATTTTAAACAAAACATTTGAATTAGGTTTTCTTCTTCTTCCAGCCGACCCATAAATCCAGTAGTAGCAGCTGCAACCATTGATGTAAAAACTCAATACCACCCGTTCAAAGCTCCGGCTTTAAATAAAGCAAGAAAACGTTGCCTTCAAAATACAAAAGGAATTCAAAAGGTTCTTGCTTGAAGACGATCCAATGGTCTGGTGAATAAATAATTCAAAAAGAAAGATGAGAACTATTGTACGTACTGTATATCCATAATAGAAGAAAGGGAGCCATGGATCCTCTCTCCTCGTTTCTTACAAAGTAACTCCTAGCAGAAGTGAGACGTAACATCTCTGAACTCCTCCTCCATATTCAAGGCCAATCTCCACAGAGCAACTGAGAATATTGTAGCTAGCAAGCAAATACAGCATGCGGTCCAACAAAACAGCCAGTGCATGGTCTGGATTATTATTGCGAATTGGAAGCTGAGCGGCGATTAGGGTTGGAGAGTTGAAGGTAAGAATGGTTTTATATACGGACGAGCTGAAATCTACTTGCAGATCCGATCATATATATAATAACCCGCTAAATCCAAGTCGGATCGGACCACTTTAAATCGACCCATCGGATTTACGGGTCATTTGCACAGCCCTAACAATTAGAATGGAAATAGACTACAAAATGTCAAGTTTTAATAGTTACAATGCACAACATTGATAATTTAGTATGTAAAGTTCAAAACCATACTAGGAGATGGGGAGAGTTTCCAATGTGAAAAAATAAAAAGAGAGTTTCCAATGTGAAAAAATAAAAAGAATGGGGTTCTTTAAAAACAAAATAAACAAAATGACAAAAAAATTGACATACATCAGGTTCTAATAATTGCGATGTACAACTTTGATAATTTAGCATGCAAAATTCAAAATCACTTATAATTCTTCTTAAAAATCACTATAATATAATTCTTCTTAAAAATCACTATAATTCAGAAGGTCGGGGCCGGGAGGGGGTGAGTTTCCAATGAACAAAAAAACACTCAACGAGGTTCTTCAAAAATAAAATAACAAAAAACCTGGCAAAGCCGCAAACATGAAGGAAGGAAGAGGAGTCAGGGACCGTAAATTAAAAGGAAATAGAGGGTAAAGTTGTACTCTTCCAGCATTGCACTGGTCTGTATGGACGAGGGAATTCCGAATTACTTTTCTGTGCTGCGAGTCTAATCTGTTGGATTAGTACTTGGTAAAACCGTATTGGATCCCAATCCCTTGAAAGATAATGTTCCTCGCTACACACGCACCAGAGTTCAAACACCGCATCAGACAAATTTTCCAAATTTTCCGTCTCCTCCCTCTCCCACCCCTCAATTTGGAAAACCAAAAGGTCAGATCTTTAACTCAAAGATCTCTAATTCTCCTTAGAGTTTGACTTGTGTGTTCTGCAACATATGAATGAA
Organism: Juglans regia; assembly: GCF_001411555.2. Lineage (NCBI taxonomy): Eukaryota > Viridiplantae > Streptophyta > Magnoliopsida > Fagales > Juglandaceae > Juglans > Juglans regia. The sequence goes on along the minus strand of NC_049909.1, from coordinate 24,232,489 downwards.
AGGTTCCTCGATTAGGTAACTGTTGGTTGGGTTTGGGGTTTTAAGTTGCGGGTGGTAGGTACCTGGTAGCAGCACTTGAGCTCGGCATTCTGGTATTGTGATTTGGGAGGTGGGTTTTGCCCTTCCTCTGCTATAAGAATACATTTCCTTTCTTTCTTTTGTTAAGATTTAATTTTCACAATGTTAGTGGATCTTTTTCTCGGAGCACGAAATCAGGATTTTTCAACTTCTATTACATGGGGTGTAAATTAAGATCATCTTCACAAAGCACAATTTCGTATGCATCTTAACCCAGTTACCGGCATACTGAATTGATCCTCAGAGAACAGCGGAGTCCTTGGTTATCTGGATTTCCAATTGTTTTGTTGTGAACTACAGATAGTTTACGTCAAAAACAAAAATAAGAGACGAAAACATGCATCCCCGACATCGTAGTCCTGGAAATGGGTATAGGTCTAGTTCCATGGGAATGGGTGTAGCTGCCTCTCAGATCTCCCCTGAGGGTTTGATGGTTAGAGGCCATGGAGGGTTTTACGGCGGCTCCGAATTCAGGAACTTCGGTCGTGGTTTTGGGCGTGGCCAGGGCCACCCTAAATCATATCAACAATCACCACAACCACCCCTGCGTAAAGGTGACATCTTTATGGAAGCGGGTCGACTTGCAGCCGAGTATTTGGTTTCTCAGGGATTGCTACCTCAAAGCGCACTTTCGCCTGTTAAGTGGCAAAACGGTAGTTTGAAGAGGCAGTTGGGGGAGTTTCAAGAGCTTAGGCCTCAGGAGGGAGACCAATTCTCCCTTCCACCAGAGGGCCGAACATCTGCCCTTGCCCGATTGTCGAATTCTACTTCTGATGCTGGGTTGGGATCGAAGAGAAGGCTTTTAGGTGATATTAATCCCAAAGGAAGAAGAAGAGCAGCATCATTCCGAAATTATAGCTCGGATTATGGCCGAGACTACAGAAGGAGTGGCTCATGGTCTGATAGACTTAGGTCATCCGCTGACGTTGAGGGTGATGACAATATTGCTTCTGGACAGTACCATGAGGAGGAGAAGCAATTTGGTAAAAATGTCACTGATGATCTGCACATTGGTGGTCGAAGTGAATTAGCACCAAAAACTGAGGATGCTGGTGATTTGGAATTTGAATTGGATGAGTATCAGTTCCAAGATGATGATATGCTCATAAAGGCTAGTTCTTCTAGTACAGGGAAAGATCTCCAACATGAGGCTAATGGAGAATTCCCTGCAAGGCCTTATGATTTCAAGAATATGAATGTGGGAATAGGAGAGGTGAAGCATGGCACCAGCAGTGATGAGACTGACAAACAGGGTACCAAACAAGAAGTAACCATCCAGGATAGTGTTGTGGATGGAAATTTCTCAGACAACACCAGCACTGATTTACTAACACTCTGTAAATTTTCCAAGGTGCCCACTAGAACCCGCTCTTCATTGTCGCATAGGGGCTCAAAGGTTGACCCTGTTCCAAAGATTGAGGAGGGAAAAGCTCCTGATATGCGGCCTCAAAGAGGATCTGAATGTTTAGTTGACAATGCCCCTGTTGACCCCTCCTTGGTTGATGCTCCATCAAGTAAAATTTATGATTCGAGGTGTATTGAATCTGAAGTTGCTAGGGCTCAATTTGTGTGTTCTGCTGAAAATGTGGTCAAAGTAGATTCTGCAGATGATATTGAGCAGGGTGAATTTGCAACTCAGTCTTTCTCGGATATGCAAAATAGGCAAGAACCACCAGTACTGCCTGGTTTTCCAAGTTGTGGCTCCACTGTTAAGGAAAGATGCGAAAAAAGAGCTCTAGAAGATGGTGATATCAGGGAGGGAATCAAAAAGGCAAGAGAGAGGACTCCCTCTCAGGTAACAAAGGCTGATGAGTATCTCCACCTTTCTAACTCCAGTGAAAAGAAAGAGAGCTCACAGGAAGACAGGGCTTCACCTGGTGAGAACATGATCATGGCTTTAGATCATGAGAGCTTGGAGAATGATTCTCTGTTCACTAAAGCTAGGACTGAACCATGTGTTGGGTATGCAGAAGAGAAGCAACTTTTTCCTGGTTCATTTAAAATCTGTGACCTTAATCTCGGGGGAGCTTCTGAAACCAATGAGAATCATGATAATGATCCGATCCATATTTACCATTCTGTTTCCAGAAACAGAAAAGAACCAGCACCAATTGATGTTGACTTGTCAATGAGTAACACCAAGATATCTGGTGAATACAGTAGACATGTCACTGATGCTAAAGAGATTGAAGTTATTGATTTAGAAAATGATTCTGCCCTGGAAGATAAGGCCTTCCATGATGCAGCAAGAAAGTAAGTTTCTTTATCAGTATGTCTCTTCATGCGGATATTGATTAAATTCATCAATTTAAATAAAAGTGATTGCATAGACTTGCCCACAGGAGTTGTTTTTAGAATCATTCCCTGTTGCCCTATAGCATTTTTTGAGTGCGCCAACTGCACCTGATACTTCATGTATTGTTTTTATATCTTGTTGTTATTGATTTGCTGGTTTTTGGATTGTACAGGACAGAGACTGTGTATATGGGCCTTGAGGGTTTCCCTAACAATGCATCGAATGCCAATGATATTTCTGTCATTCAGGATGGTTATGGGCTTATGATCTCAGAGCTGCTCGCAGGTGATTTTTCCAATTGTTCTTCAGTACCAGGGGATGTTACTTCAATGCAAAGCGGGATGGGCCTTCCCAATGGAGAGGTACCACCACTAACTATTGATAACTGGTTTACCTGCATATTCTGCACACAATGATCTTATTGCAGCTGTCGCCTTTGCCGGCCTGCCGTTTATGGTTTAGTTTTAATGTATAGTCATGCATGTGCCTTGACCACCTTGATGAGGTAACTTACATTTTTTCACTGCTTGTTTCAGGGGTCTCTTGCTGATGATGATTCCATATATATGTCCCTGGAAGAAATACCATTAAGTATGCCAGATATTTAATTTCATGGTTTGTTTTCTTTTAAATCTAGAGTTTATATGGTTGATTTGCCTGAGGTGATGTTTGATTCTTTGAATGTCATGTTAACACAGTGTTAACTGCATTTTATGCGTCAAACAGATATCAAGATTGGAGTCATGTATTTTAGTTTTGTGCTTTTCTGGCTGAAATTGTTTTCCTTCAAATGTGCCTCTCTGCAGAAATGTTCCTTATTTTTAAGCCAAGGCTACAGTTCAATCTTGGAAACAAGAGAGAAAAGAAAATGCTTTCAATTTGCTTGCTCGTCAATCATTTTTATTTTCTGTTCCCCATTCTTTCTAAGATCCAAATGAACTCTAGAGGCTCCAAGGACATGTGTTCCTTTTCTTTCATTGATTTAGGAGCATGGGTGGTGATAAATCGCAACCAAGTCCTTTACTAAGCCTATTCTAGTTCTTAGCTTGTATTTAGGTGTTTTCTCTTGTATACTTCATGTGTACTAGGGCTATGCCTATTTACTTGTCAATAAAATCTCTTATTACTTCCTTTAGTAAAATGAAGATTTTGATGTCTAGAATTTGAGAATAAGTAATTTAACTCTTTTGATATTATTTTATAGTTTAAATTGTTTTTGAAATTTGTCGTTGAATATTTGTCGAATTTAGTAGTGCATGCTATTACCTATCAAAAAAAGTAGTTCATGCAATTTTTAGTAAGATGTTGCTTAGTAAGTTTTTTCTTTGGAATGTCTATAGACCACCTAGTAAGTTGAATTTTGTTTTTAAAGTTAGCATTTGATGTAAGACCTTGACTGGTCATGCTTTTTATTCCCCTATAAATGTCAATGAGAAGTAAGATGGGAGAATTCTTTGTCAGTAACTTATAAACAAAAAAGTTATCTTGCTTCTTGGAGTTGAATGATTCCTCCCAAGAATCAAGTGTGTTGTGACTGTGTTGAGTGGCATCCACGATCAATAGTGAAGTCATTTTCTCTATGCCTGGTCTAGTGATATCCCAACTACATCAAATTGGTATTAGCAGGTTCTGATTCTTGTGAGGGATTCATGTCGAGGCATCAACCTCACACTGCTTCTGTTCAGAAAGCATAGTCAGAGGTTTTATTAATGAGATATGACTGTCACAGGTCCGGGTGTAAAAAATTGTAGTGGACCCAAAAAAAACCAACCAAACCAGCCGGTTTTGACTGGTCTAGAGTTTTCCAAATTTTTGCTCTTTGGTCCGATCCCAGGGTGTGGTTTTTTCACCCTGGACCAACTGAAATTATGTATACTATTTTTTAAATAATATTTTATGCATTTGGTAAATTTTTAATGTAATAATGTAAATTGTAACCAAATAATTATGCAATTTTTTTAACCTAATTAGCTATGCTTAGATATTAGTATGTAAAATGTTAAGAACTTAAGATAGGCTACTAACTATTAACTTATATTTTATATGTGAATGCGAATGTGAACGTTGATAACACATACTATTAACATTATTAATTTATTACACTTAATTAAAATACTTTTGTTGTTAAGTATATATTTTTAATATGCTTAAGTGCTTGCAAGTATGATCCATGATCATATATAAAATGTTAAGATAGCCTATTAAGTATTAACTAATTGTACACTATGTCTCTTATTGATCAATGATAAATTGATAATAAGCATACTATTAAATGTTAATATTATTAATTTATTACGCATAGTAACTTAGTTAGACAACATAGACTTAAAGCACTCACTGAATTTATGATTTTATCATCTAATACAATTGAAGATAGCCTATTAAGTATTAAGTATTAACTAATTGTATTCTATGTCTATTATTGATCAATGATAAATTGATAATAAGCATACTATTAAATATTAATATTATTAATTTATTTAAGACCGACTGGACTGATAGTAACCAGTCCGGTCCGGTCTATAGCTCTCCACAGTTGGTTTCAGTGTGGGAAAATGGTGGACCGACTGAATCGGTCAGGTCCAAACAATGCCTCCATGAGGCACTTGTGTGTTTAGTACTCATGAGGCACTTGTGGATTTTCGATCTCTCACCAATTTGTCGTGAATGCCCTAAAAACTTCAGCTAGGTTCCATTTATTTTATTGGGGTTGGTTGATTTGTTGTTTTTCAATGTTTGTCTTCGTGAATCTTATAAATCACTTGAAGGATGAAACAAATAAGGTGAAAATGTCCATCTAGCTCAAGGTGTAAAGTGCAAGAGAGGAGGGAAGATAAGGGAATTAACTGGTCAAAATTAATAATCTATTAGAAAGGAAGCTCCAAACTCCAAAGGCGAATCTAAGCATGAGTTCTTTTCAACCCAAAGAGTTCTCCTGTTATAAATGACATGTGCAAGGATGTAGAAACTCGAGGACGGGTTATTTTCAATCAGGGGAAAATGGTGCACGAGTAAGGGTACTGACAAACGATGACCAAGTTCTTTAATAATTGAAGATTCTGATGCCTATAAATTGATAATAAGTCCTTTTTTTAGCGTTAGAGTATTCATTAAGTTGGTTTGGAAATTGTCTTTATTTATTTTGTAAGTTGAGGGATGTATGGGAATGTCTAGTTATTTGAACTTGGGTTTTGAGTTTGTTAGCATTTAGCGACATTGACCACTCATGCTTTGTAATCACTATTAAATATCGGTGAGCAATATGAAGTTGAGAAAAGTGTCTTTTAAGTGATTCCTTCTAACAATCAAATGAGGGGCTTGGTCTCTTTGAGTAGCATCTGCTTCCCCCAGTTGAGTGGCTTTCTGGAACTATTCCCTTTCTCTTGGCTGAAACCTCTGGGTCGAACCACCCTTAGCATATAAACCTGCATGGATACGTTATTTATGCCATATACATTTTCTAATAGATTACATGCATCAAGCTGGAGATGACGGACATGTCCATTTGGAGTTGTGTTGACCACATCTTGACCTAAAGCCTGATAAATAGACACATGGAGAAATTCGTTAGCTTGAAAGATATGTTGGCCCCAAATATTCGATCATCAATTCTATAGAGCGAGGCATAGACGAAGCTTTTTTTTTTTAAATTGGTAAACAAGAATTTTATTGATGAGAAAGATAGGTCTGGAAGAGGACATTTTGATTCTATTCAAGAAACATCTTTGCATCATAGAATCTTGCCTCAAGCTATGTGTCTCAACTAAATTTCTTGTGTAATGCGGATGAAGAAATTGCAATTACACCTTGATGAATTGATTTGAGTTCTATGAATATGTTACAGGTAAAATCATCACATAACACATCAAATCCCTATTTGAAGGATATTTGTATTTGTCTAAACCAACTGTTGCCTGAGAGAATTAACTTGAAAGAGCTATAGTGAAAGGATGTAAAATTTCTTGTACCATGTAAGCCATGGACCTGGAAGTTGTTTTATTTAAGATTCAGCTGGTCATGAATGCCTCACGGTTTTTAAACAGAAAGGTTGAGGACACTCCTTTCAGGTTGCTGATTTCATTTTAGAATAACTTGCAAATATGTTGGACAGACCCCTGTCCTGATCTGTTATTTCCTTCGAGTGTATATTGCATTTATGGCATACCATCGGTTTGTGGAGTCTTGTTGTAGGGAAAGTAACCTTTTAAATTGTTACATATGCTTTTACTAAACTGTCACTTGCTGTAGTGATGAGCATTAAATATGAGTTTTACTTTGTAATATTCTGCTATCTTCTGATCCCCTTATGTTGCATTCTGTAGGCTTTTTGCCAGCCTGGGAGCAGCAACAGCCACGGGACTATGAGAAGCCCTTCTAATTCAACTATTCCTCAGTTCTCTGGAAATATGTATTGGTATGCTTTGTTTTGTTGGGACCATTTGCTCTATCCACATGCAAGGTTTCTAATTCTTCTTACTTGTCAGCTGTCCAAATGCGATATTGTATCACTATTCACTAACATGGCCTGGTTTGAGGTTTCGCACGGTGAAACACTGCATCATCACGCTAAGCAAAAACCCCTTTGATAATGACTTTTATCCATCCATACATACATGCTCATGTGCTACCTTATCCAGAGGATATCTTTTCAAAAATCGGATGACATGCCTGGATGCTTTGACTGTTGTCAAAGACTCAAAATCTATCTTACTGAGATCCGCATCGTCGTCATTGACTGGTGCGGAGACTGGATTTTTCCGTAAATAATATTAGTGTGATTGGATTGAAAGCATTTCTCTAACTTGATTTATAGTGAATTCCAATTCTCATGAGTTATGCTACTTACAGGTTAGTATGTAAACACACTTATGGGTTCTATGAGAGACTGACATTTATAAAAAAAAATAAAAAATAAAAATACTAATTTTTTATTTTATGCTAGTTGATATGGTAGGCTTTCAAGTCAGTGATGTGTTGGGTCGGGTTGTCGAATAAGTGAGCTTGTAAATAGATTTTTTTCATATCTCATGTGCATATGATGACAAAATGTCAGCTAGAAAGATTTCTTTAATCTATAAAAAAAAAAAAAAAAATGGAAAGAGAACTAAACCATGTATAATATCTAGATTTTTTTTTTTTAAAAAAAAGAATATGGTTTGATAGCTCTCACTTATGGTAGATGAATACCGTGGTTACAAGCAGATGCCTAGGGGTTACATACAATCATAGAATCCAAATCTAGGCATAAAAAAAAGATATAGACTAACTCCACCCTATACAATTATCCAATATAAACAAATAGAATTTAAATCTTAATGAATCAATTTAAACCAACTAAATTTGCATAAAATTGAATAGTGTACTAAAAAACCTGCATAATCTAAATTGGTCTTATCGAATAGCTTCAACAAAAAACAATAATAAGAAAACAAACGTGGAAGTGAAGAATCACAGCATCAGTCCCCTACAAGCTGCACTAAGCAAATTTCAATCTCAAAAAAGGTAAAGAGCATTTATCAAGGTGCAATAAACTTTCAAATCTTCTAGGAATAAGACTATGAGCACGAAAATCTATACAAGAATTACAGGCTCCTTTAGCAAAAAAATTTACTATATTGCGTTCACGAAAGAGTTGACGAATGCAACAATTAAAAGACCTAATAAGCTCAATTACCTCTACCCAAAAATCTTATAAGTACCAGTGGGAATATTCACCATGATAAATCCATGAAAGCACCATCATAGAATCTATCTCAATTATTATATTCGATAATTCCAGATCTTTACAAAGTTTAAGGCCATCTTTCAAAATCCAAAATTCAGCTACAATGTTGGTTTGAGTTTGGTAGTGGCGAGAAAAACCTGCAAATAAATCTCTTCTATGATTACGAACCACACCACCACCGCCAAATAAGTCGGGGTTACCAAGCAAACAACCATCTATATTTAATTTCCAATAACCACAATCAGGAAGTTGCCAAGCAAAAGTTTTAGCTATAGTAACCCGCGGCATAATGATAGGACATCTAATGCTCCACAATATCTCTTGGTCCCGAGTAGAACAAGACATGAACTTATTAGACACCACAAACACATTTTGAATCCGCAATAGAATAGCCGACACAATATGCTCTCAAGTGAAATTACCCTCTTCCATGCGAATCTTACATCTAAAAAACCAAAGTCTCCAAATAATCATAGTTGGAATAAGACTTTGCACTATCGTCAGCTGAGAAGAGCATTTGGCTTTCGACCACCAAAGAAAACTCGATCAAAAATACTTTGACCTCTCCTATATCTTACCTCTAACTTCTTGGAGAAGAATTCCCAAATTTTTTAACTAGAAAATCATTCCCAAACAAATGTTCTTCCATTTCAATAGCACATTTATCCACACAACAATGGCAACGGGATGGTAAATGAACACTAAGATTTTTAACATTTGCATCAATAGGCAGCGCATGATTCCAAAATTTCCAAACAATATAAGAGATTTTACTTGGAATATCTCTAAGCCAGGTCCATTTTGCCCAATGGGGAGGGTCCCAATGAAGTCTGAACATATTACATGGCCCCTTAGTCGAAAATCTACCATCTGATGAAGGAACCCATATGAAAATATCTTAACCTTGCTTCAGCCGAATATTAGATTGAAGGATTTCATTGCAAAAATCAACCCCAATCAAAGTAGAAAGATAAGAAATATCCCAACCGACTGGAGATAATAAATCACAAATCTGTAGCAAAGGGACTCAATCACGTGGACCCGACTAGCTAGGACACCAGATGAAAGCCAAGGTTTAAATCAAAAATTGACATTGCCCTCCCGAACCTTCCAAAGCCCATGATTAAAGAGTAAATGGACTCTGTGCATTACACTTTTCCAAAAGCTAGATCAACGAGGAAGTTGAGCAGCTTCTAAAGGAGACATATTTCTCAATACCAGCTCTTAAAGAAATTAGCCCAAAGGGAATCACTCATAGTCAATTTCCAGGCAAACTTGAATAAAAGCGAATCTTGTACTTCCTTAAGATATCTCACCCCCAAACCACCCTCTTGAGTTTGTCGGCAAACTTTCCTCCATGAAACCCATGCTTTTTTCTTTCTCCCCTCTTTGGAACCCCACAAAAATTCTGATAACATACGTTGAATCTCTGTAAACACTATCAAAGCAATTTTAAGCACAGACAGAACATGAATCGGCACACTATTGAGGACATGTTTCAAAAGCACCAATCTACCACTAGAGGAAAGAAGATTCATCTTCCAACCTACAACCTTCTTTCTGATTTTCTCAACAAGTTGTTTTAACATAGAAGTTGTAAGTCTACCAGTATGTAACGGCACACCAAGGTAAGTACAAGGAAATTTACCCTCACTAAAGCCCAAAGCTTCCAACATCTTGTGTTTTCTAGCATAATTTATTTTTTTGGAGCAAAACAAACTGGATTTTTCTGCATTGATCTTTTGTCCCGAAACTAATTCATAAGTTTTCAAAAGACCCCTCAAGGACTATTTGTCACCTCTCATGAAAATTAGTAAATCATCCGCATAGAGAATGTGTGAAATTCTCAAACAAGATGTCGAAATATTATAAGACTTAATAGTACCCATACAAAATTGAGAACCCAATAATCTAGAAAGGACATCTTCCGATAAAATAAAAAGATAAGGTGAAAAATGATCATCTTGTCTTATACCACGGGAAGCTTTGAAGAAACCTTATAAATTCCATTCAACATAATCGAAAAGGTATGAGAGGAAATGCACTGAAGAATAAGGTCACACCAGCTAAGGGAGAAGCTGAATCCCTTCAAAACACGAAGAAAAAACCACCAATTCACCCGATCATATACACCTTCTCCATATTAATTTTACAAATCACATTTGAACTTTTTTATCAAACCAATGACCAATTATTGTGCAATGGAGATATTATAAAAAATACTATGATTGCTAACAAAAGTTGATTGAGCCAGTGACATTAACTTACTTAAAATAGGAGCCTACGATTCACCATAACCTTTGAGAGAATCTTAAAACCACACAACATAAGCTAATAGGCCTGAGTTTAGTGAAACTATCTGGTTTATCCACTTTCGAAATAAGGACTAAATTCGTAGCACCATAGAAAGTGGGTGAAGGATAGCCATTAAAGAATTCAATAGCTGCCTGCCATACATCATCTTGAACAATATCCTAGGCCACTTTAAAAAATGCCGCCAAAAAACCATCGGGCCCCGAGCAACTATCATCCGGAATAGAATCCAATGCCTCTTTAACTTCTTTCATAGAAGGAGACTAAAGGAGAGCCTCGTTATCCTCCTCCAAAACCAGCTTAGGAATGAGAGAAAACACATCTTCATCCCTAACAGCTGGTTCGGAAGCCAAAAGCTTTTTGATAAAAATTAATAGCACCAACATGAATCTCCTCAGGAGTCTTTAAAGAAGACCCATTCTGCAAGGTTAAAGAAGTAAGAATATTTCTTCTCTTTTTATTCAAGACACTCACATGAAAGAATCGAGTATTGGCATCACCCTCCTTCAACCATTGAATGCGCGATTTCTGTTTCCATAAATCTCCTTTATATCTAACCATAACTGATGTTTTGCCTTAAGTTGTGACATTTGATTTTCAGCCTTCTCAGAATAGTTTCCAGCAACCTCACTCTTCAAGCTAACCAATTGATCCTCCACCAATTGTAACTCTTTTCCACATGCCCAAAAGTTAAGAAATTCCAAAATTTAAGAGTAGATTTGAGCTTATATAAATTCCTGGCCACCCGTTTCAAAGCATTACAATTCATATGAGAATCCCACAATCGCTTTACTAGAGGAAAGAAATCATCATGAGATATTCACATTCTTTGAAACCGAAACTAGCTTGGGCCTGAAAAACTACTATACTACAGCAACTCAGTGCACATAGGATTATGATTAGAGGAAGTGCAAGGAAGATACTTCATTTTAACATGCTAGAATCTACTCAGAAACGATGGATTAACAAGAACTCTATCCAGTCTAGCCCAAATACGACGACGCCCATTTTGACCATTGCACCAGGAAAATTTAGATCCCTAAAAAAGAATCTCTAGCAAACCACAATCATGAATGAGATTATTAAAATCCTATTTCGCCCTAGCAGCCCCGATCAACACCCCCCACACTTTCATTATCATCTCGAATAATATTAATTCCTCTTCATTTTCTTGGTCCATTTCATCAATAACATGTTGCGCAACACATCCCAATTTATATTCCAAAATTTCATCCACCATTTTTAAAGAACTACGTGGAAAATGCTGATTAACAGCCAGATTCAAGTAAGTTTCACGAGGAGTAACATTTTCCTCTAGCTCCTCAACAGGTTTCTCAACTACATGTACTTCAGATAATACCAAAGAACTCTGCCTATTATCCTCCTTTATATTCCTCAAAATCCCTTCTTTAGAGACATAAAGAACCCCAACATCTTCCTCACAAACATTCTTCCTCTTCTTAATCTTATTAAGAATCTCTTCTCTTTGTTTCTTCCGTACCTCCCCTGATCCACTTTAGGTTTCTCAATCTGACGCCACACCATCTTTGAATTTTTTTCCGGTTTCACTATTTCAGCAAAACTTACCCACTGGAAATACATAATGGCAACGATAATTCAAAATCGCTGGAAAAAAATAAAATATAAAATATATGCTCTCTCCTTCCTTGATTTCTTTCCTTTGAAGTAAACAATTTTTATCATTATGCCTTTGAATATGACATTTATGACAAAATGCAGGCAAGGTCTCAAAGATGATCTCCTGATATCGGCTTCCAGGTTCACCCAGGGTCCTAATCTAGATACCATTCCCCAAAGGTTGCGAGACATCCATCTCAATACAACATCTCGCACCTTTCAGACGTGAAACACACGCAGTGGCATTATCTCTCCTAAAAAATCTTCCATAACCACCGGTAATAATTTTCAACATATATATGTGATAGAAATTTAGGGGTAATCTTGGTAAAAATATCCACACCGGGGCATTCACAGGTTCAATATTTTCATCAAAATCAAGAGAGCAATGAAAAATTCGATAAGGCATACCTTCAATGTCAAAGAATTCCCTCGCTATAGCCGTGCAAAAATCCTCTTCATTTGTTAATCGAACCATCACATTAGTCAATTTTCTCATCCCACCCACCACAAGTTGCGTCTTCAAGCTCCATCTATGTTTGATGAACTTTGGGATCAGATCAAGAGAGGGTCTTTTTCGCAAGAACTTCAAAACGATCGTGAATTGAAACAGAGAGGCAGACCGATCGATCTCCTCCTTTGTGAAGTTAAAGAACATTTCGCCATCCTTAAAGTTTGGGCAATGCATAGAGATATCAACTTCAGGAAGAGGTTTCGGGGACTCCACCATGATATCAGTGAACAGACGGCGTCCCGCCATCACCTGAGGAGGGTCCAGCACTGGAGGGGGGACGGATCCCCCTGAGCATCCATGCAGCTACCCACACACAAGAAGCGATACAGGAAAACTAGAGAAAAAGAAACCTAAGTCACATCAGCAGGGGATCTAGAGTTCTGAAGTCACTACCCTTGACATCTTGCTTCTTTGCCGAATTCTTATTGGAACAATCTTGATGGTACTCATAATGATCATCTTTCCTTGCTCTCTTATTATAAAGGTTCTCTCGTTCCTAATATAATATCTAGATTTATCATCTATTTTTTCATCATTTTCTCATCATCTCATGATGTGACATTAGATGATATGTTCATAAATGAAATAATATAAATAATCTTCAATCATTTAATGTCACATCATAGAATGATAAAAGGATAATGAAAATTGGGATGTGAGTAGCATTACTCTAATATCTAACTCGGCCTCGAAACCTATCAATTTTAGAACTTTTTTTTTAATTTTTTTACCTTGGTACAAATATGTTTATTCCAAAGCAATCTCATAATTTTTTGTGAGTATTGCAAAAGTTCTTTCTGCCTTTATTTGTCACATAAATTACAGTAAGATGTTTTGATGAAAATCATATTAGTTAAAAAGTTTGTTCTTTCTTCTGCAAGACTCGGATTGGGGCTAATAGCAAAGACTCTTTTGCATGCTTATTAAGGGCTTAATCCTGTTCCAATCCCCAATTGTTAAACCATTTCAAATTGCCTGAACCACAATCCTTATATAACAATTACTTCATATTACTAATGAAATATTCTTATTCATAGATTGGTTTTGGTTTAGGAGAGAGACTGATTATTGTGACCGAACCACTTTCCTTGTCAAAACTCAAAAGATAGGAGAGCATGCCCATCGTGCGAGCTACTACCCTACTATATTTGATTGATATTTCCTTTTCAATTAGGTACTTCTATTTGCTTGCAATATAAGTTAAAGCTTCATAAATCAAATCATATTTCAAATTTTGACCCTAAGATCGAATTAGTGATCAAGCTAAGAGGGACAGGGGGATCATGACTATTAAATAAATTATCCTCCTCTAGTCCCAAAAATAAAGAACATTCGTAGTCTCTTTCAAAACCGGAAATAAACGCATCCAGGTTTATGCTAAAAACTTAAAACTTTGTTCCCAATCTTGAAACATAAATGCAAACTTTAAAAGTTCCGTTCAAAAGTTTTTTGAAAGTTAAACTTAATATGTCTCTGAATCCCTCATAACGTGCAACTTTCTTTTATTAAATCACACTCTCATTCTATTTTGATCATACTAGGCTGTATATGACACATTAATCACCATTAGATGATAAAGAAACATTCAATAAATGATTATTTAATTGTGATAAACGTGTCACACATACTTAGTGGAATGAAAGTGTGATAGTAGTATGGTGTATAGAATTTTTCCATTACAAACGGCCATGATTTTTCCCACCTCTTTGATATAAACATTGTTTGTCTATGAAAATTACGATATTTTTGGTTTAGTTAATTAGGAAAGACAAGTGCTATAGTCATAAATATTCTTTATAAAACTAATCTCACAAACTGACGTGATTTCATGTGATACGTTAGATTTATTTTATAATAAAAATAGTTTACGAAATCATTTCATACTGCTTTATTTTTTATTTCTTTAATAATAGGTGGTAACAAATTCAAATATATTTAATTTCCAAGCTAGCAAGCTAGGTCACCATTGGGATGGATTTGATAGCTCAAAATATTTCATTAATGTTTGAGATAATCGGTATACTTTGTGTTATCTTTTCAATTATTCATACTGTACCACAATTGTGCTCCTTTTCGGTAGTATTGTGGAAGGGAGGAATGAGGTGGAGACTTAGACTTCAAAGTGTATCTACTGGAATCTTCTGGTACGTTGCAGGCGGAGGGCTTCATCAATTGGTTGGTTGCACAAAGTGGAACTTATCTTTGAATACAAGGATGTCCCAGATCATATGAAGGTAAAACAAGCCGCCTTCAAACTGAAGGGTTGAGCGTCTACCTGGTGGGAATAGTTAAAGCGATCTCGAGAGCAACAGGCTAAAGCCAAAATTGGCGACTGGGAGAAGATGAAAAGTCACTTTTTGCCTTTCGGATACACTCAGACCTTGTTTCAGTGACTTCACATGTTAAGGCAAGGAATGAAGTCCGTTGATGAGTACACCGAGGAGTTCTATCAGTCAGAAAGAGCTTACTAACTCCCAAGGGTAATTCGGGTGAAGACTGGTTGATGACTAATATCTTCAACACTACCTACACTGTTTTTGAGAAGGTGTGCAAACTGATCATAAATAGTGGTAACTATCAGAACGTGGTCTCTATGGAAGCAGTTCAAAAGCTGCAACTCAAGATAGACCAGCACCTAAAGGTGTACAAAATGTTGTGGCTAAAGAAGGGGAGTGAGGTCACCGTTGACCAACAATGTTTGGTCTCCTTTTCGATTGGTCGAAAGTATTTTAACAATGCATGGGGTGACGTGGTAACCATGGATGCTTGTCATCTATTGCTAGGCAGGCCGTGACAGTATGATCAAAGAGTGATTCACGATGGGCGTAAAAACACATATTCCCTTAGCATTAAAGGGTCACCTTAGCACCTCGAAGGGAGGGAGCTGCTTTTGATCTTGAGGGTGAAAAGGGACACACACTTCTTTCAAAGGCTAGATTCTTGGATGAGGCAAAGAAAGAAGGCATGGTGTTTGCCTTGGTACCATGTGATGACCATGGCGGGATAGACTGTGAGATGCCACTAGAAGTTCAGCAAATTCTATCTGAGTTTGTAGATATAATGCCTGAAGACCTTCCCCCTAGCCTTCCGCCCATAAGAGATATACAACACCAGATTGACTTGATGTCGGGATCTAGTTTACACAACAGAGCAGCATATCGGCTCAGCCCCAAGGAATCAGAAGAATTGTAGCACCAAGTGCTAGAATTGTTAAAGAGGGCCTACATCCATGAGAGTATGAGCCCATGTGCAGTTCCTACCTTCCTGGTACCCAAGAAATATGGTTCATGGTGTATGTGCATGGATAGCAGAGCCATTAACAGAATCACCGTGAAGTACAAATTCTCAATCCTCCGCCTGGATGACATGTTAGATCAGTTGTCAAGCTCTAAGACCTTTTTCAAAATTGATCTTAAAAACGGGTATCACCATATTCGAATACGCCCTACAACGAGTGGAAGACGATGTTCAAGACGCAACACGGTCTTTATGAGTGGTTGGTCATGCCCTTTGGGCTATCCAACGCACCCATTACGTTTATGAGATTTATGCATCAAGTATTGTAGCGGTTTATAGGAAAATATGTCATCTTCTACTTTGATGATATCCTCATCTACAGTCCGACGTGGGAGACACATGTAGAGCACCTTTGAGTCATTTTCAAGACATTACAAAAGGAGGAGTGTTTGTCCGTCAACTGGAAGAAATGCTCATTTTTTGCCACTTCTGTTACATTCCCTGGATTTTTTTATCTCTACAGATGGTATACACAAAGATCAATCCAAAATAGAAGCCATTTTAGAGTGGCCAACCCCCAAGACCCTACACGATGTGCGGAGCTTCCATGGATTAGCCTCCTTTTATCAATGATTCATCCGTAATTTCAACGCTCTAATCACTCCCATCACAGAATGCTTGAAAGGACAGTCATTCCAATGGTCCGAGGAAGCAGAGACTAGTTTTCAGCTGGTCAAGCAGAAGATGACTGAAACACCAGTTCTAACACTCCCTGATTTTGAAAAGATCTTCAAGCTGAATTGCAATGCTTTCGGGGTGGGTATTGGTGGAGTCCTAATTCAAGAAGGACAACATGTTGCATTTTTCAATGAGAAATTGTCAAGATCGAAGAAAAACTACTCCACGTACAACTTGGAGTTTTACGCCATTGTACAGTCCCTGAACCACTGGCAACACTATTTTGTACAAAAGGAGTTCATTCTTATTACTAACCATGAGGCGTTGAAGTACATCAATGAGAAACAAAAGCTGAGCAGACAACATGCCAAGTGGATCACCTATATGCAAGAGTTCATGTTCTTGCTGAGGCACTAATCGGTGAGCTTGAACCAGGTTGCAGACACCTTAAGTTGACGCGTGGCACTCCTCACCACCATTAGTACCAAAGTGGTAGGCTTTGACACTTTCAGGGATTTGTACGCCGAAAATCCATCCTTTGGAAATATTCTTAAGGAAGTAACTGAGGGTAGGGGAAGTTTGGGAGAGCACATTATGAGTGAACTACATGGCTAGGGGCACTTTGGGTGAGAAAATACTTTGGCTTTGATCGTCGTAGATTACTACTGGCCCAAGTTGACCAGTGACGTGGCGTGATACATGGCGAGATATTTTGTGTGCCAGAGAGCGAAGGGAACCCTCACGAATCTTGGCATTTACACTCTGTTACCTATACTTGATGGTCCGTGGCTTGACATTAGTATGGATTTTGTCTTGGGTTTACCCAAGACCCAACGCGCCATGGATTCAATCTTCGTCCTAGTCAATCGATATTCTAAGATGGCCCATTCTGTAGCTTGCAAAAAGACCATGGAAGCCACCCGAATCACCTATCTTTATTTCAAAGAGATTGCTCACCTGCATAGTATTCCTCGATCTATCACCTCAGACCAAGATACAAAGTTTATGAGTAATTTCCATAAGAGTTTGTGGGAAAAACTCGAAACAATACTGAACTTTAGTAGTGCCTACCACCCCCAAACGGACGAGCAAACCGAGGTGGTGAATCGAAGTTTGGGCAACTGCTAAGAAGTTTGGTGAGTACCAAGCCAAAACAATGGGACATCGCCTTATTGCAGG
This sequence comes from Juglans regia, assembly GCF_001411555.2. Taxonomy (NCBI): domain Eukaryota; kingdom Viridiplantae; phylum Streptophyta; class Magnoliopsida; order Fagales; family Juglandaceae; genus Juglans; species Juglans regia. Next base: position 24,214,831 of record NC_049909.1, on the reverse strand, counting down.
TAAAGTTTGCTTACAACTGATCCAAGAACTGGACTACCGGGTTGAATCCATTTGAAGTTGTGTGCGGTCAGAATCCACCGGGCGTCCTTGACTTGAACCATGTCCCACAAATTGGTCGTCTAAACGTTATGGCCGAGGAGATGGCAGAACACCTTCGAGGAGTACACAACCAAGTCAAACAAGCAATTCATACGAGCAATGAAAAGTACAAGGTTTATGCCGACAATTGTAGCCGCCAGGTACTTTTTGATGTTGGCAATTTGGCAATTTTGTTTGGATTGTGCTAACCTGTAATCGTTTTCCTATTAGTAAGTACAATAAGTTTAAGAATGGGAAGATTGGACCTTGGGAAGTTCTCCAAAAGATCAACAAAAATGCATATAGATTATGTCTTCCCAGTCATATGAGGACTTTAGATGTGTTCAACGTCAAACACCTCAGCCTATGCTTTGTTGACGATGTCGTGAACTCAAGGCTAAGTTCTTTCCAACCCGAGGAGGCCGATGCAGAGGGATCCGAGTCTGATAAGGCTCAACTAACAAAAGTGCCATTAAAAGCATTGGACTACTTGGAGAAAGTAGACCAGCGCAAAACCAATGGGAAGATATGAGTATTCCTAAGATTTGGGCGAGAAGCGGTAGATTTGGGCGAAAAGCGATCTTCGTCAGATTTAGGCGAGGAACGACTTATTCTTCGGTTGGATGAGAAGTGGCGATATCAATATTTTAACCATAATTTTGGCTACAGGTGTCAGAATCGCGCATATGATTCCAACCCGGAAAGCTCTATTCGACATGCACGCCTTGGTCGTCAATCCCAAAATTAGTCATTTTTCCTTCTGAATCGTCATTTTTAATTAACTCTTTTATTTTTGGTCAATTTTCTTTTATGGTAATGTTTTTCTTTTGTAACGATTTTATCCAGATTCTTAGGCTAGATTTTAACCATATTTATCTTATTTCATATTCTATTGTTTGGCCTTAATTAAAATTTTATCATTTATTGTTAGCTATTTAAGCTGACTTGTAGGCTTCAAAAAATATTCAATTTATTTTATAATAAAATCTTAATCTCAAGAGTTTTTTTTTACGATTTTTCTCAATTTCAATCTCTAACTTTCATTGTTTAACTAGCTATCAAAATAGTCTCTTATTCATAGCATTGGCAATGGACTAGACAAATGTCAATGCAAGTCTAAATTTTAGCTAGATGTGAGAAAAAGCCTCCACATTGGACTAGCCAATGGTCCAAAGCTTAAGACTTGATGAATAGTAAATCTTAAGTCCTCTCCAAACATGGCTAGCTACTATTCACAATGAAAAGTAATATTTAATTATTTAATCACTTCTCTCTCTTTGAATGGTAAAACATACATGACATGCACATTATTTCTATTAATTAATAGAGTAGACACATTATTTCTACAAAACATGAAGATCTAAAAAATATATAAATTATATTTGTAAAAAAATATATATATATATATATAATATTATATTATTATTTTAACTTTATAATGGCTGGTCTAATGTGGACTCACATAGTTAAAAATTGATATTATAGCTAAAAATTAAGATTCTAACTAAATTTTAGACTTGATAATGACTAGACCATTACCAATACTCTCAAAATAATCTCCTATTCTGCCCGACGTCAAATACCTAATCTAATGTAAGCATTTTCTCTCCTATACTTTTTGACTGGCACTCGCATTTGGCCAAGCTGATGCCAAACACCAGTACCTGCAAGGCTGCAAATGCAAGCAAACGGTTACTAGACTAAGAAAGAGACAGAAAAGCATGGAATCAACTGCCCAGCCGGTGTTCCTAAACGCTAACCGACGAGTCTCTTAGATTTATCGAATTTCTTTCACTTCCCACCGACTTTCTTGGCAACCAGTTGGAGCAAGAAAGATTAATAGATTTTTCAAAAGCTCCACAAACTTATGCCTAAAAAAAAACCGGAAGAGGAGAGTTTTGGCTCAAAAGTGGAAGAAATGCATTTCAGCACTCAAAAGTGTAAATGAAAGTGTACCCTTGGCTCCAACAGCTATCACCACCTTCGACACTGCCTTCCTTAGCCTCAAATGGGCTAAAGAAAATCACACGTTATCAAAATATGAAGTACTGGCATTAGGCGAAGAAAATAAAAAAGGAAATGGAAATTCTCGGGATACGGAGAAAATGACCAAGGGAAAAGAGAGCTGACAAGTGACAGCCATGGGTAGCCTTTTGAGAAGATACGAAGATGGAAGAGGCAGCGCCCTAGGCTTCGTGATCTTCGTTCTACAGGTCATGAACAGCTCCATCGATAAACAATATATACGTACTAGTGGTGGCGAGACACGTATAACAGCTCTAGAGATGGTAAACAGATGAGATGATTCTAGAATGAAGAGTAAAGGAGTACCAAAATTTACCGAAAAGCCACTAAAATATAAGCAATATTATCTCACACAACAACCAATTGGCATTTGTACCAATTCGAAACATCTGGATAGAATCCCTCCCCATGTATAATAAAACTAGGATTGATATAATTATAAAGGAATTACATAAAAATAATCTCATAATTTGATGTGATTTTATCTGATCTATTAGATCTAATTTATAATAAAAATAATTTTATAATTTGACAAATCACATCAAATTACATCAATTTATATAATTATTTTTATGTAACCTCTTTATAATTAAAATATTTTCCTAATAAAAAACGACCAGCCCCTCTTAATAGTAGGAGCATTTTAGTCTAAAAAAGTCAAATTTCTTAAAAGCCATCAAATATAGGGGAGTACAAGAGAGTTCCACCCAACTCCCCTCCGCTTTACATATATAAAAAATATATATATTTATATATATATTATATATAAATATATATAATTTATTAAATACTTGAAATTGTATTCAAGTCATTTAAGTCAAGGCAATCTAATAATAAGTCTTCTATAAAAATCGACCTAACATGTCAAGACAATTCAAAATTTAATTTTAATGAGTTTAAATTTTTTTTTTATATTTATAAATCTTAATTTATAATTCAAATTAAATTATAGTTTGGATCTAAAAAAATATTTTTTAACAAAAAAAAATTTTAAAATCTAATATATTGACCTAGGCAAAGAGTGGGACGGAGGAAAAATTCCCACCCCACATAATGTGGGGAAGGGAATCCCACCCCGCACTATGCAGATATCAACCCTAACCAAATATAGGAGATGTTTGGATTTGCAGGGTATTTCAGCTCATCTCAACTCATCTCATTACTATTCATTACTATACAGCAACTTTAACTCACAAATCTCACTACTATTCACAACTCATCTCATTATTATTCACAATCCATCTCAGCTCATCTTAAATCATCTCAACTCATGTTATACTACTACACGACAAAAAAAGCCCTGCTCTTTACGAGGGATATTTTAGTCCCACAAACGCAACAAAACCTATACGCATGGTCTATAACTCTCTGTTTTATCATATTGTGCTGTCAGTATATAGATGTATAGATTGTGGCCAAGGAGATCTTCGGCCGTATGCGATGTTTTAAGAGCGTCCTTTGAATTAGGCAAAGGAAGGTTAACATCACATATTTTGTTTTTGTTTATCCTATTAAAAAATATTAACATTATTATTTATATAATAATAATAATAATATTATATGAATAATAAAATATTTCATATAATAATATTATTATTAATTTCATATTTTTTATTATTTTTATCTAATTTATTTTTATCATATTTTACAATTCTATCGATTATATATTAATTAATAATCATATCATAATTAAATTATTGTTTAAACAATCATATTTTCAATGGTTACCATCACAAATATAATTACAGATAGTTAAAATGATGTTATACAAAAGTCTACAAGAGGCTGGTGAAACTTTAATGTTGCATTTAGGTGTTGAATTGAGTTGAGTTAAATTGAGATGAAAGTTGAATAAAATATTATTTTTTAATATTATTATTATTTTATGATTTGAAAAAATTAAATTATTTATTATATTTTATGTTGAAATTTGGAAAACTTATAATAATTAGTTAAGATGAGTTTGAGATCCAAACTGACAACTAGGTTAGAGTTCAGAGTCACACATAAAGTCTGAAGAATAATGTTATTTTGTCTACTCAACTTGTCCTCTCATTTTGACACTTCATGTATTTAATTTTTTTTTATTTAATAATTAAGGAAGTGACTATTAGTGTATTGATATTTTTTTATATTTTGTAAAAATGTTTTAAAATGATAAAAAAATATATGAAAAAAAATTTGAAAAAAAAAGGTGATTTTGCTAAATTGCAACGGTCTACTCTAAGCGGCAGAGTAGCACAACACAAAATGAACACGTTGAAGATAGATATATTTATTCAGATCCTTGTTTATTCAAAAGTTGCCAAATACAAATAATCAAATAGTATGATCTTAACCTCAAAAGAATTTAAGTCGCACTCAATTGGGTTTTGGTTAAATTCATACATGTTGAGAGGTAGCTTGATTCATGTTAAAAAAATGCATTTCTAGATTGTTTGCTCGAGTCATGGTCTTGCCGCTCGAGCAAAACATCAAATAGATTGTTAGATCGACAATTACTCGACAGTCAGCTCGAGTGAGATTCAATATAGAATTTTCGCTTGACACTCAGATCGAGTGAGATCCAGGCAGATTGTTCACTCAATATTTTGCTCAAGCGAGTTCCAGACGTATTGTTGGCTCGACATTCCGCTTGAGCGAATGTTCTTAAATTAGAGTTTATGCGTTGTTAAGTATAAATACATGTGTATTTTCACTTAATGTCACTATTATTGCGACTAGAATACAGAAAAAGAGAGAGAAGTTCTTTTGTGAGATTCCTAAAAGTTCATTAGATGTATTGAGACTCTGAGATTGAAGACTTTTTGTGATTGATATCTTATATTCTACCTTTGTTTGATTGTAAATTCATAGAGATCGACCCCACTAGTAGACGTAGGCTTACTCTGAGTTGAATCACTTAAATCTTGATATATTGTGTGTGATTGTCATTTTTCTTTTGTTTACTTTCGCTTTTATATTTCAAATTAGCCGCTAATAACCAATTAATCCCAACAAAACCATATACCTTTTTCTTCTTCCTCTCACTCCACTTCACAAAGATCTGGTTTTGATAGGGAGATACATCTTATCTTATTTTAATATCCAAACACAACAAATATAAATATTTTTAATTTAAATTTTTAACTTTTTTATCTAATCATTACCTAATTATTATAACTTTCTCAAACTTCCAAACATAACACAAAAAATAATTCAAAATTTTCAAATCTAAAAATAAAAATAATATTAAAAAATAATATTCTAATAATATTTTAATTTTATATTATTTTTATTCAACATTTTCTCTCTCATTTCCTAAAACCCCATAAAATATTTTAACTCAAATAATTTTATTATTATTCATAAATTATTTCACTACTATTAATAAATAATCTCGAACTCACTATTTAAATCAGGTGTAAAGGCTTCCCATTCTTATTTAGTTCTAGTAGCTGAAAAAAAATGCAGCCAATTGCAAAGAAATATGTTCCCTTGTTTTACTCTGACATGGATTCATTAGCTCCTTTAGAGCATTGTTATCCGGTGTCCTATAACTTTTTTTTTTTTCCTTATAATTTGAGAAGAAATTTAGGAAATGCTTTCAAAACTTCCCTCCATCTAAATCTCTACTTTAACAAAAAGGTTTAGGGGATGAATAATGATTCTCCAAATATAAGAAATCACTATTTATCTCCTAAATCACTTTTATCAATATTTTATTTATTTTAATTAAATTAATTTTTTTTAATCATCTACACCTTCTCTTATACTCATATTTATTATAGTTTTAAATAATAGTTTTAAAAATAATTTAAATAACTACGAAAATATAAAAAAAAATAATTTTAAAAATATTAAAAATAATTTAAATTTTCATTTAAAATATTCACTAGAGTAATGGTTCAAAATATAAGAAAAAATATTGAGTAGTTAAATTTGTAAATGAAAGTGAGAGAAAAAATATTGTAGAAATAATAATGAAATATTATTTTAATAGAATAAAGAATGGATAAAGAATGATATGTATAAGGTTTTTTAAATATGAGTAAAATTTAAAATAAAATTATAAAGAGTATTCTTTTTAACTAAAATTTATAAAAAAATTTAAGGAAGCAGATAAATATGCTCTTAGCTGCATAATTTAACAGTACATACCACAGCCTGTGCCCAAAAATTAAGCCTTGCCTTGACATCTTCCGGATGGTCAACTAGACAGAGAAGGCGCCATAATGAAATTATGTATATTGTATGGTGTGTAGAAATAATTTATAATTTTTTTAAAAAAAGATATAAGACATGGGACCCTCCAGGCAATCGATAGCCTCCTTGAAAAGTCAGTCACTCCCATGAAAGTTAAAAATAAAAATTGAGAATAAAGAAAAATAAAGAAGGGAAGAAAATTAGGACTTGTAGGGTAGATATTGGATACGACAACTTTGCATATTATTTTTGAGAAATATAATTAGAGATATTATAAATATAAACCATATGATTTACTTAATATATTAGATTTTAATTTTTTTTGCGTAAGTTATGTCAATTTATAAAATCTATTTTTCAATATATAATACCTCTCTTATTCTTTTAACCCTCTCTTTCTTTATATTTTCTTAAAAAAAATATTACTATAGTTTTAAAGTGTTAGAATATTATAAAAAATATATAAATTATTTTAAAAATTATTTTAAAAAGGATTTTCATCCGATTATATAAAATGAATTGTAAAATATAATTAGCTACAGTAACTCGCTATATACCTATATGTAGCGGATTCTATTCATCCTGTAAATTATTTTTTTTATTATTGATATTTTATTTACTTCCTCATTTTCTTTTACTTTAATTTTTATCATGTAAGTAAATTATTTTTATTGTTCATATTAAGATAAATTATTATAATGATATTAAAACTTTTTTGTATTTTATAAATAAAATTGTAAATGTGAAGAAAATAAAAAATAATAATAATAAGAAATACTTACGGTAATAAATAGTGGAGATCATTTTAGCTAAGGAAAATATTAATTTGTTCCATCACTTTACCTCTTTATTTTGACTGTTTGTATATTTAATTGTTTTTATTTAATGATTAAAAAAATAAGTTTTAGTATATTAATAAATTTTTTTTATTTTTTAAAAATATTTAAATATATTAAAAATAAATAAAATAAAAAATAAAAACACACATTTATACTACGCAGCGGTCAAACTGGGTGGTAACCCTAAGACAACTCTTTAGCTAACATGTGTTTTACATTGATTTTATACAACTTAAAGAAGACTTTAATTAAACATATTGTTAATTATTTTATGTAAAAATGAAAAATAAGTAAGCCATGGTGACTACTGGGAAGTGATCACCATCTGTCTAAAGAGGAACATCAGACTAGCTCGACAGGTCATTTTCAAAAACATGTACTTTCGATTATTTTCAAAAACATGTACAGTGGATGTAGCACGAGACCGTCTAGATAAGAATAAAAATGTTTTTTTTTAAATTTTTTTGGTTAATTTTTCTTTTATATTTTTCAATATTTAAAAAAAATAATCATAACATCATTAAAAATATTTTTTAATTATTAAATAAAAAAATATTTATCAAGACCCAATCGAGAACCAACATTGGGGACTCTAATATTTTTGTTTTTAATAATGTATTGACTATATTTTGGTTCTAATTTACTAAGATCTATCATCACACATTATATTTAATTTTTTTTATTAAATTAAAAAAATTCTACAAATCATTTACATATTTAATGAGTAAAAACATAAAAAAAAAATAGATGCATAATATAAAAATATGAATAGAATTTATTTTTTCTAATCGGTACAGTTGTATTTGTTATTTGCTTTAATACAATTCCTTTTTATTTGTTAAAAAAAAAAAGAAAACAGAAAAAGGTACAAACCTGCTTTTGGTGGAGTGAGGGAGAGAACCTGATGCTTTCAGCCCTATGATGTGTGAGTGGGTGGTGCTGTTTCTCTCTCATCTTTTGTCGTTTATCAGCATAGATAGATAGTCTTCCCGGACTTCATTTCTCTTCTATTTTCTGTCCTAACCACATCCCACACACATTAACAGCTTCAAAAGCACGAGGTTTGTTTGCATATCATCTGCTCTGGATTTCTTATCTTTTTTATTCTGTTTCTTAATTCTTGTCCTACTTCTCACCTGGTTTCATGCTATTTGCTTCTGGATTTACTTTCTGGGTTTCTGGCTTCTTTTTTCAGCTTGAATGCATAGTACCAAAGCTCCTTGTAATTTCATGATCTCTCTGTCCACGATTCCGTAGTAGCTTCAATACTTTGACGGACTTACCCAGCAATCGCTTTTGATTTCCTTGGAGAAAAAACGAGTATATGAATCTGGTCTTTCGGCCTTGGTTTTACACTGGATTTTGTTACATGGTATACACGCTAGGACGACCAAAGATTTGGGCTTGCTAATTTTTACTCTCTCTCGACCATCAAACCTCCTCCTTCTGGATATGATTAATATCTTTCTTTGCTGCTCCTGATTTAGAGTTTGTGCTCTATTTCTTTCTTTTCGTCTCCAACGATCGCTGTGTTGCTCTCTTCTCCTGATACTTTCTTTGATTAAACTCTTAAATCTCTCACTTTATGTCATATGATCTTTCGCATAAACAATTTTACATGATTCTTCAAGTATGCCTTGGATCGTGGAGTCTAAAGCCTCAATTTAGGACTATTTCTTTCCGAGTCATTACCACATAAAATAACACTCGCTGACTTTGGGGTTGAGTTATAGTCTTTGCTTTGTGGTTTCTAATTCTGTTTTTTGCTCGATCCTTTGGGTCTCCGGTCTCCGTTGACGTGCGTTTAGGAATAGAGATTTTTTATCTAGTTGCTTGTGTGGGTGTGTGTGTGTGTTTTTTTTCCAATATTTTTTCCATCGAGACAACAGTATAAACAAGATCGGAAAAATGCCCGAACATTTAGATGGAAGGACTCCCATTACATAAAATAACGATCTAGCGGGTCTGGAACCTAACGGCTTGCCTTGTTCTTCTGGTTCTTCTTCTATGATCTCATGCTCTCTATTATTTCTCTTGCAGGCAGATGGACGAAGATTCTAGCTAGTGCTGTTGTTCGATTTAACACTTAATCGCAGCTTCGTATTGCTGCTGCGCTTTGTGTTGGTGGCTTTGTGGTGGGGTTTGCAGAGTAGGGAGAGAGTGAGAAAGTGAAAAAAAAAAAAAAAAAAGGAAGTGAAAGGCCTGTTGTTGTTATATATGCTGAAGTCTAAGTTAAAGATAAGGCCCAGTGGTAGAGGTAGTAATAGAGCTTGTGACTGTAGGAAATACAGCGCAAGACGAGTGAAGCTTTTCATCAGATGTTATCCATTGAAAACTCTCCACCAGATCCCTCATGCCCTTGCGATGTTTCCCAGCTGAAAACTGGTAGTGATGAGGGGGCTTCTCATAACCTTCCCTTGCCAGAGGTAGATCTGTCCAATCCAGCCCCATTTGGTGAAACCCCACTTCCCAGATTCTCCATAAGGTTCTCTCTCTCTCTCTCTGAATTTGTTTTCAGTGCTCTCTCTAACTGCTTCTTTTCCTCTGGTGGTGGTGATCTCAAAAGTTTTCGCATCTTAAGACGAGTTTGTCGAGTCAGATCCAGAGGTACAAGTTTCTTGTGGATCAGTCGAACACAAGAAACTTGTTCGCGGCTTTAGATAATAGCCGTATTGTCTCTATTTTGATCTCTGATGGATCTTGCTTTGCTTTGGCTAAAGAGCTTGTTCACAGCTTTAATTCGACCGGACGATTACGCTTCTTCATGGGCCATCTCTAGACTATCCTATTCGTCTGTGTAACACTCTAATTCGAATATAGTTACTTATTTTTTTAGTTGCTTTTCCTGCTTGATGCTGCTGGTGATTTCATGTCTCTTTCCCTACGATAATCTTCCCAGAGCTGCCCCTGGGATAATTGTTGCTAGCCCACTTGCAATCTGTACTTGTTCCGGGCATATCATGCTGCACACTTCAGATCACTTTTCCTGTGTTCACAAGATCAATATCGAATCTCCTTTGTCACTTGGGTTTTTCTTGGCCGTTGCTCCACTGTTCGTATGGTCATTGATTTGCTTCCTTGAGTCAACATACAATATCCTTGAGTCAACATACAATATAAGGGTCTAGTGACTCTAGTCCGAGTTACACACACATATTGTATATACCTTTCATTTCTAGATGGCGAGATTTGGATTAAATTTATTACGAGTCACTAAATAATTAACATAATCTAACGGTTGCACTGCAGAGATTATGTTTTTATTACCCGAAGCAAGGATATCAAGACGAATTGGCCTTTTTCTTCGAAAAGTCTTCATCTTTGCTTGAAACATGGAGTGAAGGATGTGTTGCCACCTTTTCAGCCTCTTGATAAAGTGAAGAACAAATGCTTTCAGAGATGTAAAGTTGAAAGTAGCGCATTTGAGGATAAGAACTTGAGTTATTTTGATGGAGAGCCGTCTGGGTCTGATGATCATGCTATATTAGACTTGTCCATAAATGCTCAACTGAATCGGAAGCCAGCAAAAGCATGCATAGAGACAACTTCATGTAGGTCTGAAGGAGATTGTGATTTCCCATCCACAATAACAAGTCTTTCTCGATCTGATATAGAGTCACTTCCCACCAATAGGCTGTCTAGCCCATCCATAGACGCTGATACCTTACCTGAAGACTCAGTCGAAGTTGCAGCTGCAGGTCCTGCTCTCAAGACTGAAAGCCCAACCCGACCCTCCGGTAAGAAGTGCAGATTGGTGGTGAAGTTCTGTGCCAACTCCGATCGTAGCTCAACTGAAGATATCTCTTCAAATTGTATCAGCATGTCAGAATTAACAATGGCTTCAAAGATATGCCCTGTTTGCAAAACTTTTTCATCTTCTTCAAACACCACCTTGAATGCTCATATTGATCAGTGCCTTTCTATGGAATCAGCTCCCAAGTGGATGGTTGATTCTAAACTAACCAAGCATAGAATTAAGCCAAGGAAGATGAGATTAATGGTGGATATCTATGCTATGGCAGCAAGGTGCACTTTAGAAGAGCTTGATAGAAGAAATGGTACAAGCTGGGCCACAGTTTCACGCTTGCCTATACAGGATAATGACAAGTCTGAGATGCCTGCTGAAGGGAACAAGCAAAGAATGTTGCCTGTTAACACTGCGGATACTGGTGATGTGGGTGCCGTTTATATTGACGCCAGTGGCACCAAACTGAGGATTTTATCTAAGTTTGACGGTGGACCATCAGCATCTCAAGTGGCGGAGGATCTTGGAGCAAGGAAACCTTCGAAAGGAGGTAAAGGAAGTAAATTCTTTTCAACCAAAAAGAAAAAGTGCTGTGCACCCAAACATCACAAGTACCTCAAACTTGCTCCTCAAAGCAAAAAAATTCTTTCTCACAAGGCCCATTCTTCTCAGGTACTCCGCACATGCTTTCTTTGTATGTGTTTTTTCTCACTTTCTTTTTACTTTTACATGGCTTCATTGACTGCTTTTATTAACTTTAGAGACTAAGATAAATATCTTTACCAGAACGTACCAATAAATTTGAGCATGCGTCTCACCAGATGATTTACATGTATATTTTGATGCCATGAAAAGCTTCGCATGCTATATAACACAGTAAAGACGGTGTTAATTACATTGTTCCCAATATTCTTGGATCAATAATCTTGGCACTGGTTTCTTTTGTGGGTAATTTCATTTTGGTCCTGGGCATGGACTGATTGCTAGAGCATTGAATAACTTTTAAACATTTCCTTCTCTAAAGCTACACTTTTTAGTATCCAATTCTTTCGATCCATCTTCCATGTTTATTATGAACTTTTTAAAACATCTTTTGGGTGCTGTATTGGTAGCCTTAGCATTCTACTGTTTCTGGTTCTGATATGTTGTTATTAAACAGATTTATGGGGTTCAAGGAGTTTATCATGGAGTGGAAGAAAGGTGCAAGAAGAAGAAATGTCCAATAAAGAAGCAAGTCAAACCCGGTGATTCTGGAAATTTAAGACGTTGGGTATGCTCCAAAAGAACTGGAGTTGCAAAAAAAGTAAAGAGAAAAGACAACCATCAACTACCAAGTGAGAGTGATCATTTATGTTATGATAATTCTCTCATGGAGAGAAGTCAGGTCTCGAAACTTGCAAATGTGTCTCAGAACCCAATTTATTCTTCTGAAAAAAGTGAGAGAATGAAGAATTCCTTTTGTGAAGCCCGAGCTAGTGACAAGAGGGAGCGATCCCCTAGGAGAAAGAGAGTGGGAAGTCCCTTGTTTGGATCCAGTACCAGTGGCACAGTTAAGAGTTCCCTTCCGTTAATGAAGAGACGAATGAATCAGTCAACCAAAGACAGCGATTCAGTTTGTGATGGTTGTATATTAAAATCTCCAAAGTCTGCTGGAAATTATGTATCTTTGTTGAGAAACGAGCTGGATGATATTGCTGCAGGGCCGCCAAGTCATAGTTCTGATATTCCTCTATTTCCTAGCACATATTCACATATGAGTCATCATTCCTTAACATCGAAAACCATGGGATTCTCTTCTTCAAGGGAGAATGTATTGGCTGTTAAAGGCAGATCATCTGTGACTGAATCCAGCCCAGATGCGACCAAGAAGTGTTCAGCTTTCAGGACTTCTCGAGTGCATTTAGCTGCAGAAATAGGCAAAAAAGTAGCGGCCTGGTATTCTGAAGCTGACGAGCAACATGATTTGATGCACAATCTAATGGACAATCATTCTGGAAGAGAAGAGATATCTAGAGAACTTTCGTTTGGCAGTAGCACTGGGCTAAAACTCAAGCAAGATAGAGGCGCAATAAGTATATCTCAGAGGCAGGAAGCTATGGCTTTGAAGAGTTCACAGTTAACTCCTCAATGTTATGGACATGATGAGGGTGAACATATGGATTCTTCTGTTAGAGTTGATGATTTTATGCACAAAGTTTATGGCTCAAGGTCTGATAAAAAAGAGATTTGGATTCCTGAGGAGGATATTTTCACGGAACCAGCCCCCAAAGAAGTTGTTCGGGATGGTTATACAAATCTTTTTGAATCTGTAGATCTTGAGCTACAACACAAGCTGGGGAGTTTTACTGAGAACCGATCCAACTCTGTACAATCTGTTGAAGATTGTCAAGGGCCTTTATGTGGAGATGAAACGCCGAGTGGTCCAAGTAAGCCAACTCTTTTTGATGGAAAAGACATATATAGCGCTGATAAAGTGGGCCATGGCTTTATTGGGAAACATGTTCATGTTGTGGAAGAAGTGGATTTTGATGTTGGGCAGGCAAACTTCTTTGCAGAGGTAGATCCAATACCAATTCCAGGGCCACCAGGATCATTTTTGCCAAGTCCTCGGGGTATGGGATCAGAAGATCTTCAAGGGAACTCATCATTAACCTCAAGCTGGGCTCAATCTTCTCTAGATCAGCATGATTTCATTGATCAGGATTCATCAGATTCTCCTATTTCTGCAGCATCAACTCTCTCTAATTCCACTGTGACTGGATATGATCAGAACTATTCTGAACCATTTTCATCTGTAGGAACTCAATCAGTTCAAGAGAAGATGAGCACAGGCTTCTCTGTTGCTAGCATCCGGCCTTCAGCAGAAAGTGTTTCTATAGTTCCACAGATGACTAGTGCAGCAGTAGAAAAGATTACTTTTGATGGGGAGAATTCTAAAATTAATAAGATCTCTATTGAAAAGGGTCCTCTCAGTTTCAAAAGTGATGAACCATGCTGTTGCCAAAGGAAGGAGAGAACTTCTCAGGGTGTTGCTTTGAATTATCAAGAATCACAACTATTGAAGCGAAGGGCCATAGCTTCAGTGACATTGCCTACCTTAGGAAAGCAAATGGGTTGTAATCTGAACACAAGACTGGGCAATTCTGACATGATGCCAGAAATATTCTCTCTGAACAGTTGCCTAAGTTCAAAATCTGAAAAGGTTGCTTCCCCCATCATAAAGTCCCCTGCAGGTCCCATTCCTTTTAAGCGTTCCCCCGATGCTGGAGTGAAGTTTCCAGGTCATGGTAATTGTGATTCTGCTAGTCCATCTGCCTCTAATCCCATTCTAAGGCTGATGGGGAAGAATTTGATGGTGGTCAACAAAGATGAAGATGCATCAATGCCGCTAGTGCAGGCTGAACCACATCCCAACCAGCTCAACTCATCAACTCCAAGGTTTCCAACATTTTCTGAAGTCTCTCCTGTAAATATCCAAAATCAGGCCCACTGCTCCAATCATCGTATGGTCTCACAAGTAGGCCAAGATTCACATGATTTAGTGGGGCCTTGTTTTGATGGAAGGATGTCAAATAGTTTTAGAAGGCGCGCTACCAAGCCACCACAATTGGCTGAAAGAGGGCCAGCAGGTTTATTTCCAGACCAGCCCCAGGATGGTGGTTTTATTGCTTTAATGGAGTCTCGTGAGTATAAAGGTCACTACCATGTGCCAACTGAGCAGAATAAGTCTAAGAATAGACCAATTTATGCACCCACATATAATATGCAGAAATGCTTAACAATTCCTGACTACCAACAGATGAGTGCTCGTTCTGCTGTCAATGCTAATAGAGAAATTATCATGGTTGATGACATGGCAGCTAATGAAGCCAACTTGACCACTGATGTCACAAAGTACTCTGCAGGGTTGAGGGAAAGCAAGGTAGTTTCATCTGGCATACCGATTCCAATGATTTCAGACTACAACTCAAGAGATGTGAATTCTTTCTCTTATTATCAGTCACAGGACCATTCTCTACTCGGTGAATTACCATCGGTGCCCAAAGCCAGCTTTCATGCAATCCCCTCCCGAGGAGCCAATGCAAGTTCTGCTAGATGGAGTTGTACTTCGGAAGGTTCTAGTGTGCTGCAACAGAACCCTTTTTTCGCTGCATCATCCTCAACAGGTCATCTGAGATCTGCACTGTATAATTCTCCAAGCTTGACCTAGTTGACGATTTTTTTTTTGGGATGGGCCATTTGCTTCTGCTCGCAAACCAGGTTTTTCTTCAAACCCATAATGAAATCTCGAACTGCTACTGCTTGGCAGAAACATCCGGAGATGACAAAAACGATGGCAGTTGATAAAAAAGAGAACCTGCACATGACAAGTTTAGTTGTGGAAATGTCTGCTTGAGCTGGTGTGGTATATATATATATATATATAATATTTGAGCATACCCGAGTGTTGGTCCACAAATTACGCAGCTTATGAGGCTTCTCGATCTCCTCAGGCACTTTTCCAGCTACCCATCGACCAGAAAGCAATCTATGAATAATAGTTGACAAGGAACTTTTGCTTACAGTCAATGGACGTACGTTGAGCGTCCCTTTGAGAAATATTCTCTCTCTCTGCAATTTCTTCTTTTTTGGGGGTGGGGGGGTTAAATTTTGTCAGTTCCAGCTGCCTTTCTCATGTGTTTTAACCTTCTAATTTTATAGCTAGACCTCTATGCAAGGTCTTCACAATCAATTGTGACATTGTGTTGAATGTCTACATCTGGTTACTTTTTCCTGCTAGATATAGTGGCTGACCAAACCAAATTGTGCTTGATCTTTCCCTTGTATCCGCTCCAAATAAAAAGCAGCCAGATTTAAATTAGAGAGTTAGAAAGCAAGACTACTATAGAAACAATACATACATACATATATATATATATATAATATACACGTATATAACTACCTGTACTAATTTAGAGCGACCGCCAAAAGGAGTACCCTTTGTATTTGAGCCGATCGAACATCAAAGTACTTAACTCTTGTATTTACTCGATCGTGACAAACTTAGCTAAATATATATGAAGTTTGTGAGGAAGGATACCGATCTCATTGGCTATATATATATATATATATATATTTTGATACATCTGGAGAAGGTGGTTCGAACTCCAAACTCATATTTTAGAAGTTGGAGATTATGCCAATAAGGCCACTATTACCGTGTCAAGATTCACGGTAATTTTCATCTCTCAGCTTGTTTTGGTGGGTACAACGCTCACATTTGTAAGGTCCAGTATTCCAAGAAGAAAAATTCAGGAGTGATAAATGCATGCACATGCAGATACACGTATGGTCATATAGTTTTTATTTATTTATTTAAAGAGAGACCCCACCGTTATATTGTACGTGCAGGGTCAGCGAATCTTATAGCTAGCCTAGCTTGTGGGGTATGCCAACTGCCAAGACATGATAACCCAGAATTAGGACCTATGCATCACGAAATTATATATTAGGAGTTTCTGTAGTTTTTACTCGTTCGTTCCATTTTAGTTTTTCAATTCTCTCTAGTAATTTTTTGTTTGTATATCTCCAATGATTTAGTTCTTAGAATGCGAAGAATAGGCGCTATGCGACCCTGTCCATGCTCAGAACCGATCTGAAGCATGCGATGCAATGCATGGATCATTGTGGATTTGTGGGTCATTGCTAGCTTGTCGGTCCACCCGATTATATCAAGGGCACATACTTGGAGTTAAAAGTCTTTAAAAAAAGATCAAGAAAATATTCACAGAAAATAAAAAACTATTGCATAAATGGTTGGAAAGCCAATCGATGGCTAAGCGTCTTGCATCAAAATGTGGTCGACATCCTATAACTTGATCTAGATGCTCGTGGCGGTCACATGCGTCGGAGTTGGTGCGTGGCGGACAGTAACTAGGCGGTGCGGTGATGGTGGACTCAAAACTCTAGAGATCTAGCCATCCCATTGATGAAGTAAGATGACAATCAACCAAGGGTCGGGCCGATTATTAAAAACAGAGAAATGTTTTAATTATAAAAATAAATTTATAAATATAGTAAATGTGATATGTTAAATTGTAAAAATATTTTTATTATAAAATAAATTTTACATGTTCGTATAAAACTATGGCTTATAAATTTATTTTATAGAATATCAACTCCAAAATACAAAATCCATTGGAATTATTTGGGATGGGAGCGATGTCTTAGACATTTCCTTGGTATAATCGATTAGTGTTTGCTCCTCTAAGTCCCCTCTTATATCTCGACATTTCTTTTGTTTTTGTTAGGAACCCACTTGTGGAGTAACGATGAAGAAGACTGAAAATGGATGTTAAGAACAAAATATAGACAGAAAATAGAAATGAATTGAAGAAGATGAAATTTGATAAAAGGACAATGGTTTGGGACGTTTGAGGCTCCCAATTCCTCCCTTAGTTTCAAACCAAAACACATTCCAGAATGTTGGGAATAACTGTATATCTAAGACTAACTCGAAGTATAGTAGCGGAAATAAACGAAAGAAATTGATGACAATCACACAGAAAGAACACCAAGATTTAAGTGGTTCGACTCAAAATGAGTCTACGTCCACTGGTGGGGTCAGTATCGGAGATTTCACTATCAACAAAGATGGAGTACAGATGAATACAACAAAACTTCACAAGGAAGTTATCTCTCAAACTCACTTCTTACTTCTCTCTCAAGAAATCACTTAAAACTAGACAAAAAAAGGATTTATGAAGTGTTTAAAAGAAGTGGGCGCCGTTTGGTATTTATAGGAACATTAAAATTCAATTCTGTGAACATTGGCTCGAGCGAACACTCGAGCGAGTGTCGAGCGAACGTAAGTTTTCTGCACTTCGCTCAAGCCAACAGTTGAGCGAGAGTCGAGCGAAGCTCTCTGCCTAAACTCGCTCGAGCTGGGTGTCGAGCGAGGGTCGAGTGAAGCTCTCTGACTTGGATACCGCTTGAGCTGCATGTCTAGTGAGAGTCGAGTGAAGCTCTCTGCCTGAACTCGCTCGAGCTGGGTGTCGAGCGGATATCGAGCGAAGCTCTCTGTCTGAATTCGCTCGAGCTGAGTGTCAAGTGAATATCGAGCGAAGCTCTCTGTCTTCATATTGCTCGAGCTGAATCTCGAGCGATGCTTGAGCGAGACTCTCTGTCTGACTTCGCTAGAGCCGAGTGAACCTCCGCTCGAGCGAACCTACGACACATGCACTGTTACATCTGAATTCAAGCCACCTCTTAACACAAAATGCTTCCCCCTTAGCTCTCTTCCCTTTTTACAATTCACTCAACACACTTAGCGTAACCGCCCAAACAAAAAGTGTCATTGATAAAATGATTATAGACAAACATAAGAAAATAACATACTATGTAAACTAAAAGGTTGGCACAAAACGCATAGCTTAACTAAAGACCCTCAAAAGACTATTGTAGACTACGACATTGTTTCACTTCAAGTTCAAAACAATCTCCTCCCCTTAGAGAAAACCTTGTCCTCAAGGTTTAGAATAGTGATGCACTCTTGGTTAACCAAGGTTCCTGTGTATACATTTACTGCTAGTAAAGTTCCTACCACCTGTGCCATGAACATCAATCTTGGTGGAATCTTCATGTAATGTCCAAGTTTAAAGTCTGGTAGAAAGGTTAGAGTTTGAGTCATGCTGATGTGTTCATACACCTTGAAGCACATGGTAGCAACGGAACACTTGTGCTATATGTACCCAATTGTGGTGGCAGCAATGATACCAATTGGGAGAGTGAAAAATTGTTAGTGCCATAAGCTAAATAAAAAAACCTTTCCACCACAGGCTGACATTACATATGAGTCATTCTTTGATAGGGCTATACAAGAAATTGCTCTTTCAAGGTTGACACCTGAGACACCATTAGTCATAAGAAGACTATTGTTTTGTTGCCAATGATTTGGAACGACACTGGCAGTTACCTTTCCACTTGGATTTTGTTCATTGCGTGTCCATTTTAGAATTCTGCATCTGTTATCTCCTTGCCTTCTTTACCTTTGGAGTGTGATATGAAGTTTTCTAGGAACTGGAGCAAGGTAAGTCTCATGAGTTGCCACAAAAAATGCAAGTATGAACCTTTTAATTCCCTATACAATATCAGTTCTAGCTATATGAACCAGTGAGAAATTTAATTGCTTCCCAATCACATCAACTATAACAAGAGGAGGCAAGTACTGGTCACTAGCTTTAAGTCCCTCCCTTAATTTCTTGACGCTTCAATCTCATATCCACGATAAGCACACATGGCCAAAAGTGTACTGTAGAGAACTACATTTAACCCCACCCCAGCTAGATAACACACCATAGCAAAGTGAAGCATAAGAAATGCTCCCCCCCCCCCTTCTCTTTTTTCTTCCTCTGTCAAAGGGCCACAATATTTATTCCTTTATCAATTGGTATTCACAAAGTTGTAGCAATTTATCACACAAACACCCCTAAGTGGCAATATCTCAAACAATTGAGGTGCAATATTTCCCCCTTCATCCAATTTATTACCATTCTTTGAAAGAGAATCCTGCCACTCAACAACTAGCAAACAAACACTTTTAAAATCAGAAGATGAAAAGGCACAAATGAGCTTGTACTTGGCAACAAAGTTGAGTATAGAAGGTTCAAATATGAGTGCAAGGGTAGGGTTAGACACATAATCGGCATTGGGTTTTGGGAGTTTCTTCCACTACTTAGTGATAGGATTGCAGATGTAGTAGGGGGTAAGGAAGAAGGAAATGGTGTTCTGTAGACCAATGTTTTAAATTTCGTACCGTACCGGCCGGTACGACCAAAATTTTTCATTTCGACCGTCCGGCCGGTACAGGTACTATATATGTTCCGTACCAGCTAAAATACCGGCCGTACCGGACTAAATTTCGGCCTGTACCGGCCTATATTTCGGCCTGTGTGTTTTTTTTTTTTTTTTTTCATTTTTTCAAACTACAAACTTATTTTTTAACCCCTTATTCAGACTAGACTATTTATAATTTTTATATATATGTATTTATAAATAATTTATTTATATATAGACTATTATTTTGGAATATAATTTTTATATATATTTATATATATAATTTATTTATATATCGACTATCCCGAAACGTTATCCCGAAAAGGTACTGGTACCGAAATATTTCGTTCCAGTGCCTTGACCGGTACGACGTCCGGTACGGTATTCAAAACATTGCTGTAGACTCTTACACTTCATTCCTTTAGGATTTATTTCCCTTCCTCAGTCAAAAAGCTCAAAAACCACTTTAAGTGATAATACAGCAAGCAAATAATGAACAACAAGTTTCTTACCCATAACAATGAGTCCATCCAACTGTAGCTTCACTACTTCACTACCCGAGAGGAGCTCTGAGAGCCAACTGGTCAAATGACAAGCATTCTCCACCTATCTTCTCAATCCTAACTCTCATAGACTCTGCTAACCTCATAGCAGTCACTTTCAGGTTGGAGACTTCATTCAATTGGATGTCATATGTCATAGTCCCAACAACCACGACAATCGTATCCCCTTTGCCCATCATGAAACAAACCAACCTGGAGAGAGACAAGGGCGGCTTGTTGTTAAGAACCTTGATATTCTTCAATATTTGTAACAAGGAAATAATATATAAATGGACTATGGTTGTTGCGAGCAGTAAGGAGGATGCCTGTAAACTGTTTGATAAAATGATGAAGAGATACAGGGATGAAGATGAAGACTGAATTCATAAACATAAATCACGTTGGAATTAGTTCAAGACAATTTATTTCTCCTACTACAACTACTGACAACTTTAGACTCCACATTTTAGACCCCCACTACAAGTCATTTTTCCTCTCTTATACCAGTAATTCTAACAACCATAAAAGGCAAGATAAAATGACCCTACTTGCTGAATAAAAACTCACAATAATTGAAAAAGCATCGTTTTGGTTTATAACTACCAAAACGTTGTGTGTTACATAATGAAAAACAAATAAAACGCTGCATAGCTGCTTCCTCTTTTATTCTTCTTCAACGCTGCGTTGCACCATGATTTAACTCTAAACGGTACCGTTCTGAGTTCTAGACTTCTCCATTCAAGTTCACTTCGTTGACTTTCTCCACTTCAGTTCCTTTCACTTCGTGTTTTCTCCTCTGAATTTTAGGGTTCCTAACATTCTCCCATTTCTTTATAGCATCTTGCCCACAAGGTGTGGGTAGTTCTGTTGAAGCTTCCACAGCCTTTCCCAGGTATTTTCTTCCTCTGTCATTCCTCTCCACTTGACTAACACCTTGGTAACTCCTCTGTTTCCCTCCCTTATTAGGCGTCGCTCTACAATGTCTTCCGGTTCTGGTTGGATTTCCCCGTGCGCATCCATGGGAGGCAAGGTTGCCAGTGGCTGGATCGAACTTCCTACCTTCCTCTTGAGGCACGAGACGTGGAAAGTGGGATGGATTTGGGAAGCCGACGGTAGCTTGAGAAGGTATGCAACATCACCGATTTTCTTCTCCACCTGAAAGGGCTCGAAAAATCGAGGAGACAGCTTCATGTTTCGGCAGTGGACGATGGATTTCTGTCAGAACGGCTGCAACCTCAGGTATACCCATTCTCATTCTTCAAATGTTCTCTCTGATCTGTGTTTATCAGCATGTAACTTCATACGATTTCTTTCCCTTTCAAGATTTTCTTTCAAATCTTTGAGAATCTGGTCCCTGCTTTGTATTGTTTGGTCAATTGTATGATTTGTTGTGGTTCCTGGTACATAGGATAATAGCATCGGTGGTGGGTACCCATAGGGGGCTTGGAAGGGTGTCATTTTAGTGGTTGTGTGGTAAGATGTGTTGTACCACCATTCAACGAATGGTAGCCACTGTGACCACCTTTGAGGCTTAGTTCCCGCGTAGCATCGTAGATAACCCTCTAGGCATTTGTTTAGGGCCTCTGTTTGCCCATCTGATTGGGAATGATATGCAGAATTGAGATTGAGTGTTGACCCCTGTAAGGAGAAAAAAGACTTCCAAAAAGAACTCATAAATATTGAGTCCCGATCTGTCACAATAGTACGGGGTAGGCCGTGTAACTTGAACACATGATTAAAAAACAAGCTGGCCACCCCAACTGCTGTGTAGGGGTGAGACAAGGGTATGAAATGCCCAAATTTTGTGAACCTACCTACAGCAACGAAGATCACATTAAAACCACAAGACATAGGCAATCCCTCTATGAAGTCCATAGAAATATATGTCCAAGCTTGTTGAGGCACGGGTAATGGTTGCAACAACCCTACTGGTGGTGATGTCTCATAATTCACCACTTAACAAATCACACTCCCTCACCACTTTTTTTTTATGTCTTTTTTCATGCCTTTCCAGTAAAAATCTCGCTTCGCCCTTTGGTAGGTTTTTAAGTAACCCGAGTGGCCACCCATATGATTATCATGTATATACTGCAGAACCTTACCTTTAAATGATGAGTCTGCTGCAATGACAATTCTGCCTTTCTTCAATAACAAGCCCTACTGTAATTGATAACTTTTAGCTGGAATAATACCCTCATTTAGTTGTCTAAGGACCTCCTTAAGCTCAACTGACTCTTCGTAGCTGGCCTTAAGTTCCTCTACCCATTCGGGTGTGGAAATGTTATCATTGCTAAGGATCCACCCTCTACTTCATTTTCATTCCCTTTCCTCGACAATGCATCCGCCACCACATTTTCCTTACCTTACTTATAAGTAATAATAAAATCATACCCCATTAATTTGCTCACCCACTTTTGCTGAGTTACGGTGCCCACATGTTGCTCCAACAAAACTTTCAGGGCCTGTTGGTCTGTTTTAATTACAAAAGATTGCCCTAAAAGATAGGTCTATTTTCTTACTGCCGTCACTAATGCGAGGAGCTCCTTCTCATATGTGGAGAGAAGGAGTTCCTTACCCTTCAAAGCCTTGCTCATATAAGCAAGTGGCTGCCCCACCTGCATCAAAACCGCCCACATTCCTCTTCCACTTGCATTGCACTCAATCGTGAATGGTTGGGTAAAATCCGGCAATCTAAGAACCAGAGGTTGTGTCACAACCAATTTTAGCTTCTTAAAAGCTTTTAAGGCAGCCTCATCCCACACAAAGGCATGCTTTTTAAGTAAATCTATTAATGGTGTAGCAATCGTCCCATACCCCTTTATAAATTTCTGGTAGTATCCCATCAACCCCAAAAATCCTCTTAAGGATTTGACATTCATTGGTACCTGCGAGTCCAGCATCGCAGCCACCTTCCGTGGGTTAGCCATCACCCCCTTTTCACTTACTATGTGCCCCAAATACTCTACTTCATTGACCCTAAATTGACACTTGGATAATTTAGCGTATAATTGGTTTCTTTGTAGTGCTTCCAATACCACAAGCAAGTGCATTAAATGGTCTTTCCAGAAGCTGTTGTACACTAGGATGTCGTAAAAAAACACTAAAGTTTCCTCAAATAAGGTCGAAACACCTCATTCATCAGCCCTTAAAAAATTGATGGGGCATTAGTCAAACCAAAGGGCATCACGAGGAACTCATAGTGCCCTTCGTGAGTTCTAAATGATGTTTTTGCCACATCCTCGGGTACCACCCGGATTTGGTGGTAGCTGGACCTCAAATCGAGTTTTGAAAAAACCACCGACCCATGCAACTCATCCAAGAGTTTATCAATAACGAGTACAGGAAACTTACCCTTTTTGGTTTCTTGGTTAAGTGCTCGATAGTCGAAGCACATATACCAACTTCCATCTGCCTTGTAGACTAAAAGCACCGATGAAGATAAAGGACTTGAACTGGGCCTTATTACACCCAATTCTAGTAACTCAACCACTATCTTTTCAATTTCTAACTTTTGGTAGTGTGGGTAACGGTAAGGCCTAGCAGTAATGGGTTGGGTTCCTTCTTTAAGGGATATTCTATGGTCTTGGGGCCTTGAGAGTGGAAGTCCTTTCGGAATGTCAAACACCTTTCCAAATTGTGAAATTAAATTCTGCACCTTCTCTCCCCTTCCCGAAGGCTATCCCACGCTAGTTTTAGTAACCAGCGTTAGAAATTGAAAACAACTCCATTTTGCATAGATGCAAGCATGACCATTCCCCATGTTGCCACAGTTAGGCCTTCTAACTTCAGCCCTAACAACTCCACTTTTTTCCCACAATACACAAACTTCATGGAGATCTCATGGAAATCCAAAACAATAAGGCAAGTGTCTCCAACCAATTCACCCCAAGAACTACATCACAACCACCAAGGGGTAAAACATAAAAATAGGGTTGAAATGATATACCTTGCACCTTGAGCTTGGCATTGCTGCAAAAGCCTAGGCCTTGCACAATCTGTCCTTTAGCAATTTTGACAGCAAGTCTCTTTCCCTCATCAACCATCAGCTTGGCTGTTTGAGCAATAGAGGGGTCGACAAGACTGTGTGTTGACCTGGAATCGACCATAAGCACCACTTGTGTGCTTCCCATCTACCCCATGAGTCACATAGTCTTAGAACTAGGGGTCCTCGTAATTGCATTTAAAGATATCTCGGGTTCTACCACAATCCCTTTCTGTTTTGAGTCCCATTCAATAAGTAAATCAGCAACCATAGCAATTTCCTCTTCACCTTCCTCCATCTCCTCTGAGTCCTCCACTCCTTGTAGAAGGTATACCTTAGCTTTTTTGCAATTGTGGTTGGGGTTCCATTTTTCATTGCAATGATAGTACAACCCTTTCTTACGCTTCTCATCCCATGCCGTGGAAAAAACTTTTTTGATAGGAGGACTATATTTCTGGTTGTTATTCCCAGTAGCACCATTATTCACATAAGAAATAGAGTTGTTACTGGAACTAAACTGCCATTTCTCACCCGAAAACTTCATTGGTTTCTTAGCACTATTAAGGTATTCTTCTTGAATTCGTGCTAATCCAAATGTTGTCGTTAAGTTGTGTGGGTTAAACACGCGAAGAGGCAACCTTATTTCGTCTTTAATGAGAAAGCAACTCAGCTTATGGTGGTCGGATAAGCCCCTCACTCTATTCGAGAGTGCCTCAAAACTAGCCTTATAGGCTACTACTATGGTGACTTGCTTCAACCTTGTCAAGGTTTCCATAGGGTCATCATAGGCAGTTGGTCCAAAGCGAACTAACATAGCCCTCACCAAAGTTTCCCAACTCACAAACTGGGCTGTATCCAATGCCTTTTGATACCATACTAATGCTTCTCCCTCCATGTGGAATGATGCCAATAATAGCTTTTGGGCAGGATATGTTTGGTGGTATTCAAAGTATTGTAATACCTTAAATGATACCACTTGTTAAGAACCTTGCTATTCTTCACTGTTTGTAACCACTGTTTGTAATAAGGAAATAATATATAAATGGATTGTGGTTGTTGCGAGCAGTAAGGATGATGCATGTAAACTGTTTGATTGAATGATGAAGAGATACATGGATGAAGATGAAGACTGAATACATAAACATAAATCACGCTAGAATTAGTTCGAGACAATTCCTTTCTCCTACTATAACTACTAACAACTTTAGACTCCACATTTCATACCCCCACTACACGTCCTTTTTCCTCCCTTATACCAGTAATTCTAACAACCATAAAAGGCAAGATAAAATGACCTTACTTGCTGAATGAAAACTCACAGTAATTGAAAACGCATCGTTTTGGTTTATAACTACCAAAACGTTGTGTGTTACATAATGAAAAATAAATAAAACACTGCACAGCTGCTTCCTCTTTTATTCTTCTTCAACGCTGCATTGCACCATGATTTAACTCCAAATGGTACCTTTCTGAGTTCCAAACTTCTCCATTCAATTTCACTTCGCTGACTTTCTCCACTACAATTCCTTTCACTTCGTGTTTTCTCCTCTCAACTTTAGGGTTCCTAACACTTGTTGACCTTGCTCTTGCCACTGACGACCAAATTGATACCCATGACTGCTAATGCTAGTGTTGAATCATGTCATGTTCTGGTGAAGAGCCCACGTCTTTCATCCGATGACACTAGGACTGTAGATGACCAAGGTTGCAATATAGTATTTTGGTACCTTACAATCAAAGCCACAACCCTTGGGTGATGCATGATATCCAGATCAGCAGTTCGCATGTGTTTACTCTGATTATAGATGCTTGAATCTGCTACTATTCCTCTTTTGATAAAAAGATTTTTCTTGGCCATCTCGGTGTACACCGACTTCGACTCCACATCAAACACCATTTCCTAAAGGGCATCTTTGGTGGCAACAGCAAGCTAAGGGCCACTCAAGGATGTGTGGATGCCGACCCTCATCTTTTGGACTGAATATGCCTTGCCAAGGGGTTCCTTTCGGTCCGAAAAACACTCAACGGGGAGAGGAGGCCTCTCAAGGGCGTGGGCCTCCCATGAGGGATGCCATACGAGGCGTAGAGAAACATCCCTACATCTACGATTAATCAGCCTCTTAGAATCGTCAACGTTGTTGATGAGGTGCATGTCGGTAATCAAGTGCTTCATCGTGGTGAGATCGATATCCGACGGCGTGTTAATGGAGGAGGGACACGAAATACGGATAGGGAAATCTGAGGGTTGAGACAATAATATGGGATTGCCAAAAGAATTTTCGAGAACAAATGAAAGAGGAATTTCTTTGGGGACAGCTACCGTGGGCACTGCCACTATCTCCTTGATCCACCTTTACTATCTTTTCTTCTTCCTTCTGCGCAACCTGGTCTTGCCACTCCATGAAGGATTGCTTGAAAACCTAGTAATTTTCATGATATTGGTCAACCGAGTCCTTGAGCTGCGAAATCACTTTGTGGAGTAAAGATGAAGAAGACTAAAAATGGATGTCAAGAACAAAATAGAGATAGAAAATAGAGATGAATTGAAGATGATGAAATTCGATAAAAGGACTACGATTTGGGATGTTCAAGGCTCCCAATTCCCCCCTTAGTTTCATACCAAAATACATTCCAGAATGCTTCCCCCTATAGCTCCCTTCCCCTTTTACAATTCACTTAGCCAAACAAAAAGTACCAATGATAAAATGAATGTCGACAAACATAAGAAAACAACATATTATTGTAAACTAAAAGGTTGGCACAAAACGCACAGCTTAACTAAAAACTCTCAAAATATTATTGTAGGCAACAAGATTGTTTCACTTCATGTTCATAACAGTTTTTTTGTTTAATTGGCAATTCTAGTAACCGCGTTGCTATGTCACAGAGAATTTCTACTCCGAACACTTAAAATCTTTTTTATTTTTATTTTTACTTTTACTTTTACTTTCACCATTTTTTTAAACTATTTAGATATTTTTTAAAAATAAAAAAAAATCACATATTCATTTAAAAATCCTTATTTAATCACTAAATAAAAATAATAATAAAAAAATTCCTTAAGCCACCATCGGTGACCACTTTCTGTGGGAAAAGCATTTCCCTTCTAGTAAATCTTGTTTTAGCTATAAAACTGCAAATACAACCAATCGAGAGGGTTCTCGTGCCCTTCCATTCATCTATCATCCTCTTCAAAGCTTCATTTAAGACTCGTGATATTAACGATACGTGCGCGTCACTCTCTCCCACTCTCTCTCTCTCTCTCCCTCTCTCATTTTCTCTACTCTCACTCTTTTTTCTCATTTTCTCTAATCTCACTCTTTTTAATTCAATTATCAATTTCCTGGATTGTAATTTACACTTACAGTTCGAGAGCATCATTTCCTCAGCTTTTTTGCTCTTTGAATCTGTCTTTTCCCACTTTTAATTGTGCTTAAATTAATACATTCACATTTATCCACTTGATATCGGATTGGAATTTGATCATTTTTCTCCTTAAATTTGCCCAAACCGAGGTTGATCTTTCTGGGATTTTGCTGTTCTTTGACTATGAGCTGGCATGATAGTTCTTGTTCTTGATCTTGATATGGCTGTTTTTTGGTGGGGGTGATGACTGTGAGAGAACCAGGATTTTGTATATGGATTAGAGTCATTTGACGAGGGAATGTTTGGTTCTTGAATCGGTGGAAGACAATGAAGTAGCCCAACATAGAACTCCACATGATGATGGCCGCGAGATAAAGAATAATGGGTCGTATCCTAATGATATTGGTAAGTTGCTTTCCACTGATAACTCTAGTGCCAATACAGATGGGGGAGGATACAAAAGAAGAGGATGTTGAAAGTGCAGATGGGAGGACTTCACCTCCGCCGAATGCCACATCTCCTGGTGGGAATTCACCTGGGGGTGGAAAGGGATATGGCTTGAAGAAATGGAGGAGAATTAAGAGAGAATCTGTTAGCTATGCAAGTGCACGTGTACATACTAGTAAAATTTTGAAGCGGGGTTTGTCTGGTTCTGGGAATCCAACTAAAGCTCAGCATTCGCCCCTTGAGATCAAGCAAAATAGTGAGGGTTCGGTAGGATCTGCAAATTTATTGACAACTATAGGATTTGTTGATGGTTTTGTAAAGCAGTCTAGTTTGGATTCTAGGCTTGCAGTGTCTGCTTTTGCTGTGGGTACAGATTCTGAGAACGGTGAAGATCGGACTAGCAAGTCTTTAACAGCACCAAAGGGAAGGTATGATCTGGGTTGTGTGCACGAGAAGAACAGGACAAAGAATGTTGGTGGGAAGATTTTGGGTAATTCAGCTCAAAAGGTTCATCAGGGAAAGGGATGGACTGAAGGCAGTAAGAAGCCTAGAGGAGAAAGGGTCAAACTCGAGAAGGAAGACTCTCTTTCCAGCATGGAATCTGACTCAAGAAGCTCCAATTTTGTCTTCATGCAGGGTGCTTTTAATGCAACTAGTAATGGAAAGCAAATTGGAAGGTCAGTGGATCATGATGGTGAGAATAGTGATGAGGCTCACACAAGTGAGGAGCAGTTCAGCGAGGAAGTTCATACTGGTTACAACAAAGAGAATGTGGGAAAAGTCAAAGATCTTTCACTAGATGATTTAGCTGAAAACTTGTCTTGGGAAGTTAAGGAAGAAAAAAGTGAGAACCATCAACCCTCAACAGATCGGGATCCTTTGGTTGATTCTCTCTTTAGCCTCCAGTCTGTGCAAGAAGCACTGGAAAAAGGTTTGGTTTACCCCTATCAGGACAACTCTGATACCCAGTGTTATGATGTTTTATATTCCTAGCTAATGCTGTGTCCCATGAGTTACTATTGGGTTTATCCTAATTTGATGATCCCAGCTGAAATAGTCTAGCATTGGTTGTATCAGAAGTTTCTTTTCTACTCATTTCCGATGGTTATCAATAGAAGGAATTATGAGGAACTGAGGATGATACAGTACAAGTCACTTTTATCATCTCATAACAAAAAATGCCAATGCAGTTACTATACGGGATCATGCTTGCACCTCTTATTGGATCTGCAAAGGGTTTATCCTTAATCTGTCAGAATAACAAAGTCCCGGGGGTTTATACATTCAATGTAAAGCTCATAGGTTTGGGAATTTTTAATTCAACATATGCCCAAAATCTTTGTGTGGAATGAGACAAGGAATTTAGTTGTTTGTGGCTTAAATCTGAGAGAGGATCAGAGTAGATGAACAGTAGCGATCAGTTGGACGGCAGGCTAAAGTTTCTATGGACCCCATATATACTAGGCAGATCACATTAAGGCGTTTGGCGTTGAAAGTTAATTTGGAGGGGGGCTAGACACTATGGCTAAACTATGACAAGTAAAATATTATCATGCGACTACAAGTTTCTATTTGACTTCCATTATACAATTTTATTTAGTCCCTCCTGGAAACTGTTTTTATTTTTGAACGACATGAGTGTTTGTTGTAGTAGTTCTAGCATTTGGATTGAAAAAAATAGAAAGATATAAATTGAGTGAACCTAAAAGAGAAAAAGATTCGATAATCCATAATCAAATTATTCCCGAATCGTCTATTCAAATTCGATTTATGGATTGTGCAACTTACTCATTGACAGAAAAAAGAAAAAGAAAAATCTAACTAATAGAACAAACACAATCATAACTGAAATAGAAAAAATGAAAAAAGATAAGCAAATAGGGTTTCTAACTCAAGAGATAAATATTAGCCAGACCAAAATAAGTTATGAAGATAAAAGATTAGAATCACCAAAAAACATTTGGCGAATATTAAAAAGAAAAAATCTTCAATTACTTCGTAAATTACATTTTTTTTTTTAATTTTTGATTGAAAAACTATACATATATACGGCTTCTCAAGATATGCCTTTTGTGAGGGATTGGAGTTTTATTGCAATGGTGGGAATGATCTGTAAAAGATTTATAGTAAGTGTGAAATTCAGGTGGTTTTTTTTTTTTTTTTTTTTTTTTAATTTCTGGAACTCTGGATGTTATTTGGTGTATTTTGGCCAAATGATAATTAGACATCAACGGTGGTAACTGAGTGGATTGTCAGGTTTGGGTTGACGCCTTTTTATGTGCAGAGAAACTGAGTAAGAAGGCAGGAAAGACTGTCCTTGAGCATGATTTTTTTCTCTGGTTTGTGAAAAGTTATAGATTGTTGTATCAATATTGTATTTAGAGCATTCTATTCTAGGTTTCTTAATTCTGGCTCTGGTTCCAAAATTACTGCACTGTAGTTCTCCAATAATAGATCATGATTGCAGTTTTGTGCTTAATAAACAGGGAGATAGATACACGAAGAGGAAGAGGGTTGGAGGGTAATTGTTCTTCTAGAAATCTAGGTAAGGAAGAAAAGAGGAAGGGTAGGGTTAAAAAGAAGCAAATGAAGTTATTTGAAGGATAGATATGTTAATAAACTCTTGACTTCAATCCAGTCTGGTGTAAAGAAGATCTTTACACACCCTTCAATGGAAAGTTGCCACAGATCTCTGGAAAAGACTGGCAGCACCCAATAATTCCCAATGTCATCCTATTGTTAGTTTTCCAACATTTTGCAGAAGTAAACTAAACCCAAAAGCTCAACTCCCTCTCTCTGTTTCTCTCTCTGCCCAACCTTCTTATCTGTGTTAGCCATTCAGAAGCTCTCTCACTTTTTATGGCATCACTCAAGTCAGTTTCTTCTGTTTCTTTGTCGAATATTAACTCCAACTGAATTCAAAGTTGACCCGATTTGACACTGATTTTCGTGTCATTCTCCATTGAGTTTCCTCGCTCATTAATCCATTCTATTGTGAAGAAAAAATGTAGTTAAAAATAGGGAAATGAGGAATCTTAAACTGTGCATCATATTCACCTCATTTTGAGCAATTTGCTGCATAATTCTCTACCTTCTAACCACGCCATCTGTATTTTCTGTAAACATTCCATCTGTGTTTCCAGTTTCTTCATTGCTAAAAAAATCTCCAAGTTTGTTTTCTAAACATTCAAACAATTTGAAGTAAAAGGAATTCAACCGAAGTTGTTAAAATATTTTAGTTCAATTTTCTGCATAATTTTCTATCAAATGCTCTGAAGCAATTCTACCTTGGAGAAAATCTAGGAGGTCAAGCTTGCTGCATACACTCTGATTCTGTACTTTGGTGATCTGTCACTGTAAGCTGAAAATCATAAATACCCGAGTTTGATTAATTCGAGGACTGTCAAATACACGAGGATCAGATGGAGAGGTTGGTGATGTCTTGTTGGGGGTCATCATGGTGGTGGAGGGGTGAGAGGACAGTCCTTGGCGTCATTGTCGGGCTCACCACCTTGTACAACTTCTTTCACAATGTAATACTGCTGCTATTCTCCAATTTGTTCATTGGTGAAATGGAAAAGGGATGTGAGTTTCCGATACCCTCGTCATAAGTTCAGTGAATTAGCTTTGACTGAAGGCCTGATGCCATCTTGTGGATGACATGACACAGCAGGGTGGAGTGTTGCGCTTGGTGAGATAAAGCCACAGGAGAAAATGAAAATGGGAGTGTTGATTTGCAAGTTAGGGTGTAATTTCAATTTGGGGGTGTATTGATTTACACCAAGACCTGATGGAAGTTATGCTCGTATTAACAATGCATAATAAGGAATGGTCAGATTGTCTTGTCATAAGTTTGGTGAATTAGCTTTCACTAAAGGCGTGATGCCATCTTAAGAAGAGTTATCATGGATTTTTCTTTCTGGAGAAAGACAGTTTGTGTTCTAATCCATCTTGCTGATTTATTAAATAAGTTTTGAGGTGGAGTCCAGGCTATTGGGGTGTTGCTTATCCCCCAGGGAATTTTGGGAAGGGGAGTGGAGCCTCAAGAAGCACTATGGAGAGGAAGATCCTGGGTCTCTTACTCTGTTCATTTTCTCTTAGGGTTCAACATTTTCTCTTCTGTTAAGCCTAAATATTTTGCCCCTCATTCTCTATGATATTCTTTTAACTGTAGTCATAGTTATTTAAGTATATTGAGGCCATGACCTGGGAATAAGCATACAAAAACTAAAAACTAACATTTCCCATTATCGGCTTGAAACAACAACATGCTTTATGCTGAAGTTCTTTTGGACTTTTATCTGTGGAATGGTTCTTAATGAAAATTTAGGCTATGACGGGTTTTTATTAACATTTTAAGCTAATAAACTTTCTGCGGTGCTGTTGCAGAAGTTCATAAGCTAAAGGATATTGGAAAGGAACCTACATCATCGCATGACAGTTCAACTACTGGTCGATGTATGCCAGCAGATTTCACTACTACTGATTCAGAGACCTACAGGCCAAGCTCATCTGACCAGCTGGGATCTGTAAAGATTAGACAAACTGCTTTGACTTCCTTGGAATCCCAAGTATTAAGCTTGATGAAGGATTTGAGATTTTTGGAGAGCAAATTGGAGGAGATGGGGGCCATGCTTGAGGCAAAGGACTCGAGGATTGTTGAACTTGAGGCCACAATAAACAGGAGCAAGTCACCAAAGGAAGAATCAAGCACCTCCATAGGGATACAGGATGAAAAATGTAGAGAGACAGAGACTGAGCTTGAGAGTCTCTTCAAGCAAAAGATTGAAGCTGAGGTTGAGCACCTGGCAATAACAAGGACAGTACAGAAAATGAAGGATGCTGCTGGTGAACAATTCTCAGAGGAACAAAATCTTCTGGCTGGGAAGCAAGAGCAGGTTCAGAACAAACTTGGAGAGGCACAAAGCAAGGCCATGATGCTTGAGAAACAACCAGAGTTGGAGACGTACTGTGGAGATAGAGTAGGGGCTAAAGAGGTTTTGAAGTTGCAGAGGGCGTGTAAACTGACATCGTGTTTTTTAATACAGTTGATATTTCTTGTTACGGTGTTTTGGTATGTTGTCTTGCAGTCATCGCCTCCACCTGGGGGGGTGGTGGTGGTGGTGCCGACCTAAGCATGAGAGCAGCGGATTTTTTTTTGGTGCATGAAATATTTGAATGTTAACTTGTTAAGTTTCATTGTTATTATGTGGAACGTTTTTACATCTTCCTTGTTAATTAGGTGTCGGTGCAGTATTAACAATCGGTTTTATGTCCAATCGTGCAATATTTTTCATACTAGAAATTTGCAAACGACAATGTTAATTCTTTTACATCAAATTCGACCGGAAGAGAAGAGTAGGATACGTATATATTACACAACAATAAAGCAAAAAACTATGGGAATATCTGGTGGCAACCTCTTCACTTTCATTTCTTTACACTATTTTTTCCGGTGTCTGCCTATTGTTAGCTAGGCGGGTCTTTTCACTAGTATTATTTAATATTCTATTATTACTTTATTATTATTTTGTCACTACTCTTCTTAACACTTCTTACTACCCAAACGTACCCACCAGGCTAGACCATTGCAGCTAGCTCCTAGCTAACAATTAGTTGCTTCTTGATCATCTAGCTAGCTAGCTAGCGAGGGATTCTCATGCATATTATATTATCTTATATTATATTATATGCTCCTCTCAAATTAACAAACCTTTTAATGTAGTCATCATGTAAATTGGCATGCATGCGTATAACCGGCTTATAAAATATATATTTTGAATTAAAATGGAGTAGTACTGCAAATTCATATAATAACCAGAAATTAGGCCGAATTATTAATGTTATGCTTGACTAATTATTTACTACTTCCCTCTCATCCTAGCTATAAATTAGATAGAGATCATCATCAAATTAGACGCGTACTGCAAATTTATAAGCCATTTCGGATCTTTCCAGCCAGCTAGCCTGCTGGACATTAATTAATACATGAAAGAACCAAGAGGGTTCCTCTTTACGTAACCGTTATTCTCACTACTGCATGCAACCAAGACCAGTCTAAAAAGAAAAAAAGATTTAATAATTATAATAAATTAATGAACTATATATCATGACAGAGGCAAAAAAAAATAAAATCCATTTAAGATTGAACTTGAACCGACCAACTGAATTGTTTGAGGATGAACCATAAAAATTAATTAACTAGCTGCTGCGTGTTCAGTCATGAATTAAATACGTACATACAAGACTGACTCAACGTCGATACCTTCTTCAAGTACCTCCATAGCTGGAAGGTCATTGAGATCAAAATCAAAAATCTTTCGACCTGTGATCTGACTGGCTTCTCCGGGTGATGTTACTTGACTAGATTGAGCTTTAGCTTCTTCAGTTAATTGACTCGATTGCAATTCCACATGACATCTTTTGTGACCCACAAATGCCTGGCCTGTTGGGAATGTCTTGTTGCAAATCTTGCATCGGTACGTGCCTGCTGCAAGTACATGAGTTTGATCATCCACTTGGTGTCCATAAATATCGTCGGTAGTGGAGTCATTTGCTGCTAAATGAGATTCATCCATAGTCTGCCTGTACTTCATTAATTTGTTATGGATGGACTTATGACCCCCCAAAGCTTGGTGAGTTGGGAATGATTTATTGCAAACACTGCATATGTATGATCTAATATTGGATGTTACTGGAACCTTATTAATGTGACTATGATTCATAGTCTTTCTGATTTTCTTCCTGACCTTCCTTATCATCATTTTCCCCGAGATCTCATCGTCAGAAACTAGCTCACTGTTATCAGAATAGTATAGATGCAACTGATCTTCATGCTCATGAGCAGCGCCGTTCCTGTAAAAGTAGTCTCTGGGTCGCCAGTCTCCATCCTCCCGCGATAATTTCCAATGCGCATTTGATGGAGCAGTTTCTAGCGTAGCCTTTTCGTTCACCTTGTCGTCGTTGATCTTTTTGGGTACATGTTCATCATGGCTGCTTAGCTTCTCGTTCCTCCATGTTAAATTCCTTGCGTTTGTTGGGGGATCCATATTGTCAAAGGCCACCTGGGGATCTGAGTCGTCAATTAATCTTTTGTTTGGATTGGAATTAGCCAGCATCATGAGATCGTAGATAGCTTCTTGCATCCCCTCCTCTAGACCCTGGGAAAGACCAGAAGTACCGTAACAGCGGGTGGAGGCCGTGATGCTTTTCCGGCCTCTCTTACCAGTGACCTTCCAGGCCGATAGAGAACCTGACAAATTAACAACGATGGCATCTGTAGATGTAATACTTGCACTAGCAGAACCAATCTTATCATCCGATAGGGTCGATGACGAAGAGCTTGCTTTAGTTTTATCTGGTGGAGGTGGTACAACTCCTCGCCAGGGCCTTCCAGGATGAGACCTCATGTGGCCAAACAATGCTTTTGTGGTCGGGAATTTCTTACCGCAAACGTAACAAGTGGGTTCGCCGATGAATGAAACGCTTGCATTGGTTTTGGCTCGACGAGCAGTGGAAAGATCATCAGCGGCAGTGGGGTGCTTCTTGAACTTTGGGTTCTGAATATTTTCGAGGAGCTCCTTGTTTCTGGCTTGGACATGCATTCTCATGTGACCGCCAAGGGCTTTGCCAGAGCCAAAGCCTTTATCGCAAATGTTGCAGATGTGAGGGAACTCTTTCGCAACAAGAGGAAGAGGGTGTTCTTGTTTCTGTTGTTGATCAACCAACTTGGCCTTGGCAACCTTCAGCTCGATGCAAAGCCTCCCATTCCCGTTGGTATGTATATTATTGCCCAAAATTCTTGACCTTGAGGAGTCTGCGTTCTCAGCCGCGCAAGGCATGTTATGATGATCATCACCAAGAATCCGACTCCCTTGATTTAATTCGTCCATTAGCTTAACATAATCATGTGTCGAAGAAGACTGGACAGCAGACTTCAGTGTCCCTCTCCAGTAACTGATCATGAGTTATCTCTTAATTAGAGGGTGCGACAGAGCACGAGACGACGAACAAGTTATGAAACAAAGACTAGAATATTCAGATAAATATTGGTAGCTAGCTAACAAGAAAACCGATTTTTTTTTTTAAGGGGTGTGTTTCCTCGAAGATTCTGATCGATCCAGACACAGCTAAGGAAATAGTACTGCTCCCAAATCCACGAAGAAGATTGAGGTGCATTGAGCAATCAAAGAGAGAAGAGGACTCTGGACCTCTGCTGTTGATGCAGTGTCTCTTTTATTTTTAACTTGATGATCAGTAGAGGCACATAGGTTAATACTCTGGTATACAAAACCCAAAAAAAAAAAAAAGGAAAAAGGAAAAAATTGGAAGAAGAGGGAGAAAAGGAGGAGAGAGCATAAAGGCTCAAGGAAGGGAAGGGTCTCTCGCTTTGTATGGAAAGATGAGCGAGCCTGTCAAGTTGATTGTCCCTTTACATCTTATTCCGCTCTTTCAGAATCTACCATAAATAAAGCAGTATCAATGCATATAAACCGTCGCTCCCAGTAATGGTACGCGTTACCAAGTAGAGCATTTTGTTTTTCTTCTCTTCTTTCTCTCTGGAGCTCGATCTGCGTGCGGAAGGAAAGCCCGAAAATTCCTTGTTTGCATAATATTGCATGAATTAAAAGCTTCATAATTTTCCGAAGATCACGATTATATATATATATGCTTTCTTGTTTTATATCTTTGCTTTAAGCCCAAGACATAAATCTTTTGATCGGGATTCTTAAAAGCTTTCAATGAGAAAATTTTTGGTTTTAAAATCCGTGCTTATTGCCATCTCTAGAGTAAGGGTGTCGAACCGGGCCCCATTTTTTTCCGGTTCGGTCTGAAACCCGGAATCCGGATGCATCTAGGGGGTTATTCGCCCTTTTTCCCAGTCCGGTCCAAAACCCGAAATTGGATGCATCCGAACGATTATCTGCCTGGATGTAAGATACTGGTTTTGTAATCCGATTATCCGTAACTTTTTTTTTTTTTTTTTAATAATCCTTACTTATTCTATTTCGTCTCTTCTAGCCTCTACTCTCTTGAATCTTCTCACTTCTCTCTCAAGTCTCTCTGAGTCCAAAATCGGAGAATCCTCTCAACTTCTCTTACCCATTCGATTTTGTCGTTTTGTTTTTCTTACCCAATTGAGCCATATTTTGGAGAGGTAATATTGAGTTAATTTGCTCAAGGACCTTACTTCCAACTGGCTTTCCTACCCAACTCCTAAGAGTTATCATCACTACTGCTCGTGGAGGATGGGTTGAGCTCATATTCGCTTGTGGCTCCATATTCACTGCTTCCATATTCCTGGCTATCCAATGACATCCTCCCCAATTCCAAATTTAAGACTTGAAGAGTAATAGATTGTATTAATTTAATTAGTATGTATTATTATTTATTTTATTTTTTATAAATTAATATTTTGCATTGAGAATTTGTGATGTAACAATAGTATTATTTATTTTGTCCTTTATTTTATTTTATTTTTTAAACTTTTAAAAAGTGTTTAAATTATTTTTTAAAAAAAATATGGGCAATTTAAACATGATATCATAATTCTTTTAAAAAAAGTGCTATAAAAATATTTTTTTAAAGTTTTAAATATATATTTTTTTTTTAAAAAAAAGAGTACTAATAAATCCGATTATAATCCGGATTAAATCTAGTTACAATCCGGATTTATAACTGAAAAGGAAAAAAATCCGGTTATCTGCCCGAATTATTTCTGGATTAATATAAGTGGATAACCGCCCGGTTTTAAGAATCTGAATCCGGTTATGGCCGGATATCCGGATCCGATTGCACACTCTAGAGTTGGCCGTCATCATCACTATCCTTTTTTTAATCACATTTTTCCTACTACTACTTGCTTCTGCTCGATTCACAGTAGAGGTGTGCAACCGAATCCGATTATGGCCGGATATCCGGATCGAGATTCTTAAAACCGGGCGGTTACTTGCTTGGATTAATCTAAAAATAATCTGGGCAGATAACCGAATTCAATCCAGATATCTAGGTTGTAATTAGATATCCAACTGGGTAAGAAAAACAAAACAACGAAATCGAATGGGTAAGAGAAGCTGAGAGGATTCGCTAATCTGGACTCGAGAGAGAAGTGAGAGAATTCGAGAGAGTAGAAGCCAGAAAATATGAAATAGAATGAGTAAGGATTTTTAAAAAAAAAAATTTTATATATATATATATATATATATATACGGATAACAAGGTTACAAAACCGGATCCGGATCCGGATGTATCTCACCCGTCTGGATGCATCCAGATTTCAGGTTTCCGATCGGACCAGAAAAAAATAAATAAAATAAAAAATCCAACCCGGTTCTACTCTCTTAATTCATAACGGATTTTTTTTATTTTTATTCTTTTATTTTATTTTATTTTTATTACCTTTCGAAGCTTTCATCTTGGTTTTTCAGTTTTGGTCCAGTGATACAATTTTTGGAAATATATTATTAATAATAATAAAAAGTAATTATGTAAACCTAGCATGACAAAGGAAATTTAAAAGAATAAAAGATGAAGGGGCCATGGCATTAATTTCACTTGGTAATTCAACAACAATTGAATCGTCACCTTAGTGGTCTATTGAATTAGGCCGTTTAAGAGAAAAATCAACCTCCTTTCTAGAGCTTGGGCCATTAATATACGACTTGGAGAGTTTGAATTCTAACTATGCCTCAATGCTATTTACATGGCCAGTTAATAAAACGAGGGCATTTGTACCGTGGGATACCAAAAAAAGGATGCTCTTCGAAAGAATGAAACCTGGAATCTTGTCTTTCCACCACCCTACAGAAAGCGATTCCAAAGCTATATAAAGTGATGCAATTGTATTCCATCAATATAAAAGAGATAAATAGATACTACTAGTCATGTTACATCGCTGCACCCTTCGACCTTCCACCATCTTTGCAGGGAGTGTACTGTGGGGAATAGTCTTTGAGGGTACCCTTTGTAAAGGAAAAATCGAGGGGAAAAAGGAGAAAATTGCAAACAACAACAACAAAAGCAGTGAAGAAGCCGTTGTCCTAAGAAATTGGAGCATTGATAACCTACAAGATGGAGATTAATGAGTTGAATCGTATCAAGATTTATACTCCAACATTTTGGTCCTAAGACATGTCGCATCCAATAACTATCTATCCAGCTAGTCTGCCTTGGAGTAGAAAAAACATTATTAAATAAAAAGAAAAAAAGAAATTAGTAACTCATGCACCTGTTTTCCAGCTTCTGTGAGATTGCTCCAAAGGAACCCAATCTTCTTGCCGATGGCTTTCTCTTGCCCATGGTACAAAGGCTTAAGCCTAGCATAATGCTCAGCAAAAAAGAAATTGTAACCACTCCTGTTTGATTTGGGCCAAGATGGATCACATAAGGCCAACTTGGATCTCTTTTGGTTCCGGCGAGTAGGGTTGGCTGAAAAATAAGAATTCTTAGGAACATGTTGAGGAATATGGTACAAGACACCTTTCAGCTTATCAGTACCCAAATTCACTGCAACCAGATATCCATTATCAAATTTCCCATCAATTGTTCCAGTCACCAATCAGCCAAGCGACAGAATTCGAGTTGTAGCTGCATACAAGAGACAACAGAGACTCAAAATGGAAATGATGTCGCTCAATATAAATTAATGTACAAACTAGTGCAACTTCATAACTTCCGTAGACAGCTTCCCTATTTATTTCCCACTGTTCCACCTTACTCAATTACAAGTTGAGGAAGTTACTGCAAAATGATAGAACACATAGATAGCACTGTTCATACGAGCCGGGTTTTTTCCTGGCCTGGTCCAGAACCCAGGTATCGGGGTTCTGGTTCTGGTTTTCGGCCCGAATTTGATCCAGGCCGGAACCTGCATTACAAAACCCGGACCTATACGGTCCGGATCCGGGTTTTGAAATTGGGTTTCGGATTGAAAATCCGGTACCCGGTTTTATATATATTTTAAAAAAAAACTCTTCAAATCCCAGTTGGCCAATCCCCACCCGTGAATCGTGATACTCTTATCTGCTAGGGTTTCCGCCCCCTCTTCTATATCTCATTCCATGGCTTTCTGTCAAACCCAAAAGCCACAACTGCATCTCTCTCTCTCTCTCTCTCTCTCCCCCTCTCTCCTCTTCGAGTTTCTAAGGCTGTTGTTCTACATTATCGAGATCCATAGAGGTCCTCAATGTGGTGGTTGAGGTTGATCTCTCTCTTGCTATCGTGTCTGTCTCGCTGGAGACCTTTCAGTAAGTCTCTCTCCCGATCTATGAACAATGAATGTAAATATGGGTAGATCTGATGGATAGTGACAGTGATTTGAGTTTGGCTAAACTTCGATCATCACGATTACAATCCACCCAAGAGATGTGTTTAGGGTGATATCTAGGTTTTGTTTTCAGTAGCTGTGAGCACATAAGGTATTAATGTTGATTATTGAAGCTCTCATGCTCAGAATAAATGTTTATTCTTCGATGTATAAGCCACAAAGTTCATAAATAACTTTCTAACTAAATAAACCCAAATTCATGCGACACAGGGGTGATGCCAGCATGACAGTGTTCGCTCGGAACTAGAAAAAGACTTAGCACACAGCCAGCTCGTGTGAGCGCCAGGACCGCCGTGGATGTCGGTTGCGGAGCGTGGTGGTTGTTACGATCTCACATCGACTAAGTATGAGATTGGTTGATGATTTATAAGTCCCTAAGCACCCTTCCCTTTTAAACTAGTTTTCAATGGTGAATTCTACCTAGTGAGTTCATAACAAGAAGGTTCTCTTATTATAATAAATGTCCCTTAAAAAATTGACATTTTTTTTAATTGAGCAATGATATCCATACAACATATTTTATAACATATTTCATAACAAATATTTTAAAGTGAAGATATTTTTATAAAGTAATATTACTTTTTTAAAATATTTTACTAAAGTATCATTCATTTTAAAATATAATTGTGTAATGTGTTATGAAAAATTATATGTATTTATCATTTTTCTTTCTAATTTGGGCCGTCGATACCATTCATGTATATAATAGAAGAGTAGTGCTTCACTTACCACGATGATGGGTCTCGAGAAGGCCAAATTTTCTTTGTTTTTCATAGATTTTTTTATATTTTTAAATATTTAAAAAAAAAATTCAAAATATTATTAAAAAAATACTTCATTAATAATTAAATTAAAATAAAGTATCAGAGACCCAACTTGGTAGATCTATCATTTTCGATAATAGAAATAGAAAAGAAGCTAATTCTCTTATAAACGACATGCAATTGTTAAATTGTTTAACCAGTTTCAATTAGAATAGAGTGGTTTGGATTCAGATATGAGTTGAGATAATTTGTGAATAGTAGAATAAAAATTGAATTATTTATTATATTTTGTGTAAAAATATAGAAAAGTTGTTTTAAAATTTGAAAAAGTTGAATTGTTTATTATATTTTGTGTGGAAATTTGAAAAAGTTGTAATGATGCGATGATGTGAGTTGAGGTGGGTTAAGATGGATTACGAATACAAACGAGGCAGGTGTAAGAGTCAAGTCGGTACGTAGAGTATACAATTTATATTATTTAAATGATAAAATTTAATTTATAAAATTTAAATTTTAAAATTTTTCTTTTAAATCAATTTATGTCATAGAAATATTTTATTAATTGTGTTATTCACACCAATTTATAAATAAAGATTTTCTAGATGCAATGGGCATGCTTCATGTCAAAAAGTTAAAATTAATGGATAAAAATGTTTACACTTCGGAAATCAATCATACATGAAAAATTATACTCATCATCTCTAAACCACACATCATACATAATTTTTTAATTTTTAATCTTTTTCCTTTTTCAAATGTGTAGTGTATGGATAATAGTAGAAGAACTCAATTAGTTTTGTAAAAATAAAATAAAAATAAATATGGTATGCGGTATGTAAAATAATGAGTAGCAAAACTCAAAAGAATTATGTCTAGTTTGGATAGAGAGATACTTTCATCTCATCTTAATATCCAAACAATGCAGATACAAACCCTTTTCAATTTCAGATTTTCCAACTTTTTCATATAATCATTTCTTAATTATTACAAATTTTTCAAATTTCTAAACAAAATACAAAAAATAATTCAACATTTTCAAATAAA
The DNA here is from genome assembly GCF_001411555.2 of Juglans regia. NCBI lineage: Eukaryota > Viridiplantae > Streptophyta > Magnoliopsida > Fagales > Juglandaceae > Juglans > Juglans regia. The sequence goes on along the minus strand of NC_049909.1, from coordinate 24,172,675 downwards.
AAAAATTATATTAAAAAACTATATTCTAAAAGTATTTAACTTTATAATTTTTTTCTTTAATTTTTTTTTTCATTTCTCAAAATTTTCATAAAATATTTTAACTCAAAATATTTCATTACTATTTATAAATGACTTACTATCATTTACAAATTATCTCAATTCATCTCATCTCAACTCAATACTCAAATCAGACAGCATAAATTTTAGCAAAGAAAAATGATGGATACATTTTGCACATCCTTTGCGCATGAAACATGACTTGTTAAAACACTGCGTTTTGGTTTGGGAAGAGAGAACGCCGAAGGTTCGTCCATTTGCATCCCTCCCCTTCTCTTCTTCTCCGATCTATGCAACCACGTCGTCTCCAATCTCGTGCGCGAAGCTGACTGAGCGCAGTGTAAAGTTGCGTTTAAATGTTAAACTAAGTTGAATTGAGATGATAAAATATTATTAGAATATTATTGTTTATTATTATTATTATTTAAGAATTTAAAAAAGTTGAACTGTTTATTATATTTTGTGTTGAGATTTGAAAAAATTGTAATAATAAATTGAGATGATTTTAGATTTCAAACGAAACCTAACTCTTTAGCAAATCACCACCAAGTACCATCTCATCGCAAGGTCAAACGATGATGTGTACTTCTAACATTCTCCACTTTTTGCCAGCTTTTCACTTTTGGTTTAGAGCAATGTTAGGTATAAGTTCTGAGAGAAATTATATGTATAAATTTTAAATAGACAAGTCTCGTATAAATCTATATAAAAAATTAGATCTAATCTTAAAGAAGCGTAAAAAAAATTATTATTTATTAGTGGGACCCATTGTTTTACAAAAGGCTCATATGTGATTTGTTTATTTGAGACTTTTATCTAGCATTATTCAAGTTCTAAATAGACAAGTTTCATACAAGTCTTTTGTTAAAAAATAGATTCTACTAATAAAAAATATTTTTTTTTTACACTTTAAGGTGTGGTCTATTTTTTTATAAGGGTTTATACGATGATTGTCTATTTAAGACTTGTCTAAATCATTTCTCTTTGGTTTATATGGTCTAATGCAGGGATGAACTTTGATACTCATCATCTATACGTATCACATTTATTTTTTTTAAATTAATTGATTTTTTTTATTCATCATCTATATACTACATATTTGATAAGAGAAAAAAAAATAAAAATAAATTATGTCTGAGAATGATGCATAAGATTTTTCTTATTTATTTAATTTTAATAATTTTCTAAAAGCCTTACTCAGCCAATAGACTCAATACAACACATGAGTCCAAAGGATCCCTGCCCAACCGATTGGTTCATAAAAAGCTGAGCTTCTTTAAAATGACTCTAGATAGTCTAAGCCTCGTCTACTTTAAGATAAGGGTGTCAAATCGTATTAACGAATCTTGTTCGTATCATGTTAAAACATGTATATTATACTATAAAAAAAGTCAATTATAACTCAATTCGTTAAGCTTTATCGTGTCAAAATCTCAAACACTAACATGACCCGTTAACATAACGAGTCGTATCGTATCAACCAATTTTGACCCATTTATGTAAATGAGTTGAACATAATTGAAATTAATCTGTTTGACCTAGTAAGTTTAGCATAATTTTATATAAATCTTAAAATCACAATATATATAAAAAAAATATATAAAACTAACTACAAGTCCAAAATTACAATCCAAACAATAAAAACAACAAAATTAAAATTTTGACAATTTTATTTTTAAGTATAAGAGTATAATTGTTACTTTAACTTTTTTAACAGGTTATAACAAGTCAAAAACAGGTTGATCTGTTATTAATTCGTTTTGATCCAAACTCATTAAGGTTAAATCCTAATCTGCTTCTATAATATTGTATGCGTATTAGATTAACGAGTCTTATCACGTATTGCCACCCTTACTTTAAGACAGCAGAATCTTCTTGCCACGACTGCAAGAATTCACGTTTAGCACAAGAACCAATATTGAGACGAGAAATAAAATATCCGTGAGGTAAGTTCCACAAGACAGTCTCTCACAAATAAATAAATAAATAAAGTCATAAAATTTCTAACATACAAGAAGGATGGCAACCAGCCATCCAGCCCAAGATATACTGATTCATTCTTTTCGCTTGTTGGCAAAGAAATGCCTCCTCTAGCCTTCTGTACATCCCCTCCCTTTTACACACTTTTATGACAAATCCTCAATAGCAACAAAATAAGACCAATTACCTACAATTGCACAACTTATCAAATATACAACTACAACCTCTCCAACTTCATGATATGATATCGATTTTCTCCAATTAAGCCTACTTATCAGCAACAACAACAGGCTTATTTTCAGGTGTCATATTCAATTTAAATCAGAGAATCGAGGTACGAGTAGTTTCGGCATCTACCATACTCGAGGAGGCTACCATAAGTACGATCCCACACTCCAATAAAAAGAGACTCTGTATCTGGACTGAATGATATGCCAGCTATCTCGCCAAAGAAATCAATCTCCTGTTCCTTATCGTACCCATTTTTCACATCATACACATGCACAAAATCAGCAGGCTCTGCTATTGCCATATACTGACCATCAGAAGTATAGCGGATAGACCGGATGGCTCCAAGGTTTCCCTTCAGAACAGCGATTGACTTGGATAGATTTCGGACATCCCAAACCCGGCAGGTTTTGTCCTGGTTTCCAGTAGCAAAATTCAAACCATCGGGGTGCCATGATGATGCAAATGAGAAATCCAAGTGACCGCGCAAGGACATTACTGTCTGCAATAATTTTTTAAAGAAGAAATTATATATGTTTGGATAGTAAAGGTCCAGATAGATAATCACAAAATTAGCCAAGAAGAATTAAAAAAGAAAGCGTACCTTTCCAGTTTGGGAGTCCACCATCAGACCATCTGGGTTGTCTCCCACAATTATGAGAAGTTTACCATCCGGACTCAGACAAGTATGCTGTGAATAGCAGTTAAAAGCATGTTATAGCAATATATAGCAGCCACTCGTTATTCAATTATTCGAACTAACCACTGTTTAGACCTAACGACTGTTTGCAATTTAGCTTTAGTATAAGCAACATCAAGGCGATAGCATCATACTCCCAAACTACAATATCAATTAACAAAAAGAAAAGGAGATAAAAATATGCATCTTAAACCACAACCATCCGAAACACAGCACACAGAATCAATCGACAATTTACACAATGTTATCTTGTCTGACAAAATAAGTAGAAGTATAGGAGCATTAACAAATACTACCAAGGGATTATAAGTAAAAAATAAATAAATGATATGACCCCATCAACAAAATTATGTGATATGACTGGCCACCCATCAATGATGCCCAAGCGTTGAGTAAAAAATGGTTCAACTATTCTGAAGAAGGCAATGATTCGTGTAGCTAAAGACTTCTATCATGGACAACATCATCAACCCATTAATTGACCCAAAAATTCTACTCATCATCGCCACACACCACACATAATTTTTTATTTTTTTATCTTTTTCTCTTACCAAATGCATAGTGTATGGATGATGAGTAGAAAAATTCAATTAGTTTAAATAAGAATAAAACAAAAAAAAAAAATTTAAATAAGTGTGGTGTATGAGGATAATGAGTAACAAAACCCTATATGACCTCAATCATACTAAAAACAAATTACACAAACATGGCTCCTGCATGCAGGCTTAAGTCATCTGCATTATTTGAGATGGAATTATCAGGAGCCTGGGCCAGCTTTTATGATTTTCCTGTACTTTTTCTACTTCCAATTACATGTTCTCCTTGTATATATCTTGTGTACTTGGACCGGGGGTTTGGATTGAGAAATCATCTCAACTCATTTGATTATTACAACTTTCTTAAATTCCCACACAAAATACAATAAACAATTCAACTTTTTCAAATCCCAAAACAACAACAATAATAATAATAATAAATAATATTCTAATAATATTTTATTCAACTTTTAACTTTTATCTAAAATCATCTCATCTCATCTCACTATCCAAACGGCAACTATGTCTTCTACATTTTCCATTAATAAGATTTACTATTACTTATTAAAAAAAAAGAGGCTCACATTCACGGGCCAGGGAAAACGGAAGTGCTTAGAAAGCTGAAATTTCTCCATATCAAAGTCTCTAACTCCACAATCATTATTTGAAGCTATGAAGTGAACTGCACCGCTGAGGATTAAAAGAGATGAGTCCAATTAGTTTAAGTTCATTGTTCCACCACCAAGACCAAGGCAATAAGTACCTGGAGCTGGCATAGATCTCAATAGCATTGGTTATGGCATTGTCATCATAAGTTGTTCTGGAACAAAAACTAACTCCAGGCCGATCCAGGTGCTGCAAACAAAAAAATACCAGTAAAAGAAAGTTTTAGCCCTGATGTTTTATCTATACTTCGCAACACAGCTTTAAAAATCTTAAAAGGTTAGAGATAGTGACAGAACTATAGTAGTTATCAAAAGCCTAACAAGGAAGCTTAGTCAATTCTCAAATATTAGAAGTTATCTTCATCTTGTGTCATATTCTATCAGTAAAGCTTGATTAATAAGAAACTCCAGGGAATGGAAAATTGATGATGCCCAATTGAATAGCAAAAGCCATGTATGCTGTCACCATGCACATAGGTGGACATGCAACTACAGTGCCAATGCTTCTTCAGTCCGTAATATCTTTGAGTACCTTTTGAGAAAATACTTACAGAAAAGGTATGCAACTTACCTTGCAAATAAGTTCTCCTTGGAACCCTCCAGCAACAAGCAACTTATCTTTAACAGAAAGTGTACTCGCTTGAGTCTGAGTAAATCCCTCCAACAGACTTCCTGGATGCTTCTGTATGGAAAAATAGATGGATAGATTTCAGGGAAGAGTATGATTAATGATCTAGCAAAATACATTTATTACATTAAAGATAAGATGCTATTATCAAACCAGAATATCTTCCCAGAAAACCAACCTCTGATGGTGCAACATGCCCTGAGACATTAAGAGGTTCAGATTTGCGGCAAGTTAAGGAAGACCAATGGATGACAGAAAAATGAGACATAAGGTAGACATCATGTTTTGAGGTAGCCCAAACCAAGTTCCTCAACTGCATCACCACACATAAAAAATGTGGGTCAGCCAATAATACCCAAAGTCCTGTTATCCACGAGGAACCATGCCCAGGTATCAGCAATTCATGGAATCCATGTCAGCAAAGCAATTCAACTAACCCATTTTAGCAATTCTATGTGAAGAGTTTGTAACTGAGAGGGCTCTGATGAGATTAATTCATGTGAGCTATTTACACCAATAATAGGATCAACAAAGTGAAGCAAGTCTAGTGAAGAGTGGTTGATTTCACAGATTTCACTGATTATGAAGAATGGGCTAAGAAAAAATTACAGAAGGAAATGGGAAAACCGAAGGTTATTACGATAATCCATTCACCTAACCTGAAAATGAAGAATGGTTGACTTCACAGATCTTGAATTCCTTCTGAACTCATAAAATGAGCCCCCTTTCTTGGTAACCTTACAATCCTGTTTGAAATAGATTCTTTTTAGAAAACATGTAATGGTATCAATTTACTCAGTTAAATTACAATCAACAAAACAACTAATAAGTATAAAAACTAAAGAAGACAAAAATAATAACTTTTACCTTCGCCGATCCCTCTCCAGAATGAGGGATGTTTTCATAGTTCTTGTATTGTTCTAGCCTAGTTTGCCTGTACTTCTCCCTAGTGATGCTAAGCCTATCCCAAGGGATCCCCTGGATGTCTTTTCCACTTCTGGCTTGCCCAGCAGTGGTAACTTTGCTATTCTGCACCAGAACTAGAATATTAAGATATTTAAGACATTTAAAATCTAGTTTTCTCCAACAAAAATCATAATGATTTCTGTAAATAAAAGCTACATTCCATACTAGCATCAAGTAAGAAGAAAGCTTATTTTTATTTAAGCGATGCACGTATGTGATCTTGCAAAACATATCAGTATAAACACAAACCGAGAGGTCATATTCATCGACATCGGACTCTGAGCCCCCCATTTCTCTACATCGAAACTCATCATCCATCTCATCACCTACATCTTCCATTTCATATTCTTCTGCCATGTATTCAGCATCATCTCCTTGATTCTCAGACATTTTTGGTCCAGCAATTCCACAGCTATTCAGACAGGAATTCAAGCCAAGTTGTCAAGCATCAGAAAGGACAACAAGGCAATACTTATTCCCAAAAATACCAAGTAATTGATAGGAAACCCTAACTACAAGGCTACACCACTAAACACAAGCATTTTTCAACTATTTACTAAGCACACGAGCCATTCTTTATTGTTTCCCCACCACCTGCTTTGAACATGCATAATATCCTTACTATACACTGGGATATCCTATTTTTTGTGCTATCACCAATCCAATTATCATATTTTAATAGTTTAGCACATATACAAAGAAGCTCTTCTGCTCCTCTCTTGGTAGAAAATAATTTTTTTTATACATAAAAATATTATAGAAGAATAAATATCTAAATAACCCTGCTTTGGCAGAACCAACAGAGCATAATGACCATTTACCTTCTAACAAAATAGCGAACATAAATATAAATTAAGCACCTGAACATGAACCAGACTGAATATTTATAAATGAATAAAATCTATTTGCAAGCCTATTTTTGACACACCAAACGCAAATGAGTATTGGTACTTTAATTTTTTTTAAGGATAGTGCTACAGCCACCAACAAAGTCTACCAAGACTTTTTTTATTTTAATAAGTAAAAGTAGATTTTATTAATCCACGTAATTAGGTAATGCCCGAGTACACAGGAAGTCTACAAGAATGAGCCTAATTACAGACTACGCGTTATGGAAAGTAGCATAAAAGTCATTAAAACTCGTTCCTTTCAATACAATATATGAAGCCCAAAGCAACAATGTATGAAAGAAAAAGGCCCTAAAACCATCCAAGCGCGTTCCCTATTGTCAAAACAATGTCCATTTCTTTTGTTCCATGTGCACCACATTAAGCATAGAGGCATCATCCTTCAAACAGCTGCAATATGACGATTGACCTGAATCCCTCTCCAACATGACAATAAATCTATCACCCTCCTAGGCATAGGCATTACCCATGCAATACCGAGCCTAGTAAAGATTTCATTCCATAAAGCCTCGACGACTTCACGATGAAGAAATGGTCGTTGTATACATAGTGTTAAAGTATTTTTTTTATTTCTTTTTAAAAGCATTTTGTGTATTTATTTTTAAAAAAATACAAAAACAAAAAAAAAAAAACACAAAACTAAAAAATAAGAGTATTGTTAGATACAATCGTGGAGTGCGCAAGTATTGCACAATCCTTTTGAAAAAGAGTGAGGTTCACAATTAAAAAATTTATTTCTTCACGTAAATCTTCACTTTTTTTAAAAAAGATTGCGCGACACTTGAGCACTCCATGACTACAAATATCATTTCTCTAAAATAAACAAACACAAATGCTAAAAACAAAAACTGATCAGTACAAATGATAGATACACTTTCCCGATGTAGCTATCATTTTCATTTTTTTAATATAATGGGTCAAACTGTAAATCACCCGCCCCACCCCCAAAATAATAATAAAAAAATACTAATCTTGAAAGTCAGCCAAGCCCCTACCCCAAAAATACCAATCTGATTATAGAATGAGTAATGCTAAAAAAGTGGGATCCATCGTTAAAAAATAATTTTTTCATGTATGCTCCAGATTTATCCACTTTATTACAAGAAATGGGCGAAACTTGCACAATCTAGGAAGTTTGAACACTCTTAGACTGCAAATATCATTTCCCTATAAACAAGATGAAAAGAAAAAATAAGGATCAAATAAGAGAGCAAGAATATGAAGCAAAGACAATAATTTAAAGAAAAACAAAACAAAACAAAACAAAATATAGATTCAGAAACTGTGTGCGCACAAGAGGAATCAATTTTTATCATCTGCTTCAAAGCAATCTTTAAATACGCGCACGCGCAGAGAGGTATAAACCGAACAAACAAAAGCCTAGGATCGTAAACAGGTCCTACATATATAATACTTACGGAAATACCAAAAATAAATTGTAAACCAATAAAATAAAATGAAATTCCCCTTTATTTTTTCGTCCGCGACAGAGGGTTGGCACGGAATTGTTTCGATCTGTAAAGTGTAAACCCCAAAATCAGAATATGATAAGCATCGTCGCAATATAAGAGCCCATTTAAAAATATATATATTTTTTATTTAAAATAATCTATTCATCATTTCAATTCTTATCATCTTTTCGTAATATGATATTAAATGATAAATTTATAAATAAAATATAATAAATATAATTATTTATTACTATATTATAAGATTATAAAAATTGAGATAATAAGTAGCATTATCATTTTATTTTATTTTAGGCATCGAATCGCTAGAAATTTTTTTTTTTTATTTTTTTATTATCAACCTAATACTTTCATTCCAGAGGTCTAGTTTATGACAATCGGACAATCAGATGATATGCCTTGGGCGCGAATCGTGAGAACTGAATAGCGAGAGAATAGAGAAAAGTTCTAGGGCTTCTGGGCCAGGTTGCGTACCAAGCCCAGCCCATCACATGGGTTCGCATGGACAAATCACTGTTATCCGAACGAGTCCACGGCTAATAAAATTTTAATTCAGACTGATATTAAGTTAAATCGAGATAAATTAAATTTTTTATAAATAATAATAAATTGAATAAATAAAATGAATTATATAGAGGATATCAAAAATAAATATAGATATATTTAAATATTAAGATAAATTTAATATTATTTATTAAAAATTAAAAAAAATTATAAATTTCTCGTATAAAAATATAATAAATTAAAAAAATTTTAAATTTTAAATATAAAAAAATTATAAATTGAAATAAATTTAATAATTAAAATTTTTAATATTTAAATATTAAATTCAGATTAAAATTACTAAACTAAATCTGGTAACCAAACGTGAACTTAAGGTTGCGTTTGGATGTTGAGAGGAGTTGATATGAGTTGAGTTTTTTATGAATAGTAATGAGTTGAGATTGTTGAATGAATTTAGTGGGGTCCACTTAAAGTGAGTTTAAAATATATTTGAATGTTAAAATGATTTTAGATATATTTTTATGAAAAGTTATAAAATAAATGGGACCCACCAATATTTTATACTGTTTATGTTACAGTAAAAACGGAATACTGCACGTATCTAGCGCCAAGAAACTCCGGTTTTTAATTTGGCTCCATTGGCACTGTAGCCAATGCTGCCAGCCTTGACCATGCAGGCCATGGAAAATTGCCATACGGTTTTTTTTTTTTTAATTGTGAATAGTGTCCGTATTCTTTGATTATTGTCGCTTTCAAAGAAGAGGAAAATATCGCTTTCATCTACAGTGTAGAAATGAGTTACGGTTTGAAACTCGGCTCAAAAGTACATTTGGATGGCAGACGAAGTTTAAGGAGAGGTTTGGATTCAAAACCCACTTCAATCCACCTCAACTCACCTCAATTCATCTCATCTCATCATTACAATTTTATCAAATTTCCATACAAAATATAATAAACAATTCAATTTTTTCAAATCCCAAAACAACTTTTTTAAATTTCTACACCAAATATAATAAATAATTTAATTTTTATTTTACTATTCACAAATTATTTCAACTCATCTTTGAATCCAAACCTCTCCTAAAAAAGAACTAATCTGAGCTGCTTTCAGCATCCAAACGAAGCCTAAAAGTTCTGCTACCAAGAGAGCTCCTCTATTTTGCACACCCTGGCATCCGGTGACGTGGCATTATTTAAAAATGAGTTTTGTTATACAATCTCTACCACACTACACACATTTTTTAAAATTTTAAAATTTTTAATATTTTTTTAAAATTTTTTTTTGAGTTTATTTTTTTAAAATTATTTTATTCATCATTCATATAATAAATATTTAATAAAAAAATAATAAAAATTAAAAATAATGTGGAGTGTGAAGTGTTAGGAGATTGTGAAGATTTTTTGTTTAAAAATAATAAAAGAGGCAAACAAATTGGGAAGGGAGGACGGAAGAAACGGAGGAAGTTCACCTCTCGCACAGTAAGTTCTCTCGCACAAAGGAAATCAATTGATTTTGGAAAATTGCTTGTGCGTCTATCCGATTATGGCTGCCCAACAGAAGCACTAGCAATTTAGCAAATTTATTCTCTCTCTCTCTCTCTCTCTCTCTCTCTACCTTGAAGATACTCGAGCTTTGTCCAAAAATCAGGCATTTTCTTCATTCTTCCGATTCCACTCAAAGTCTATGTTTGTTTACCACAAACCAAACCTCTACCTGAGTTACTTTCTCAAAAGCTTCAGAAACATGAGCTTTGTGAATCGAAGTACATGGGCCCAAACCTGTTCAATGTTTATGCAAGCAGGAAGATCCAGACCCCCACCTTTCCAAAACCTTCATCCTTTGAAGAACATACCCATTTCGTTCATATCCTCAGAATGCCGACGAAGAACCATTTATGTGGGAAGAGCCTTTCTGTAGATCCTTTTCGCGACTTGTGATTGTTTGAAGACGGTTTCCGGTCAAATAGCTGAAGGAGAAGAGAACTTCTCTCCCAAACGTGAAAAGTAAAATTAAAATTGACAATCACACCCAGTGATGTAGAGGGTGTGCGAGATAATGAAAAAAATTTTTGTAAACGATTTTTGTATTAATATTAAATATAAGATATTCATTTAATGATATAATATGAATTGAAAATGAAAATAATTTTCTTGAAATAAAAGACCTTATTTTTCTTTTAAAGATTTTTTTTTATTTTTTTATAATAAAAAAAGTTATGCCAGTGTTGGTATACGATTTAGCACACCAAACCGCTTGTACTTAGCAAGTCCCGCAAAATAAAGAGGTTTCTTCCATATTTTCACCCACTCTTCCAAAAATAGAATTTTTCTAATTTAAAAGGCAATGGACTCCCTTTGACCTTATTTTCACCCACTTTTTCTAATTATGATATTTAAAAGAATACCGAGATAAGATGGAGAAATTATGAGAATTTTGTAAATAATAATAAAATAATTTGTGAATAGTTGAATAATATGTAGATTAGGGGTGTACATAATCCAGCCGGACCGACCGTCGTCGACAGAGACCAACTGCCAAATTCATGAACCGGCCTAAACCGGTGGAGAACCGGTCGGCTAACGAGAGAAAATTAACAAAATTAACGTCGGTCGGTTCGGTTTCGGTTTAAAGCGAAGAACCGACCGACATATTATATATATATATTTCTTGTACAAAACGACGTCGTTTCAAGAAATGGCGTCATTTTGTTCTTAACCCTTTGAAAAAAAAAATTAAACAAAATGACTTAGACCAAACGGCGTTGTTTTTGGGTAGGGATAAGAATCGTTTGCTCTTCACTCCTCAGTCATCTCCCATACTCCCTCTCCCTCTCCCTCTCAGTGCTCTGCTCTCACTCTCAGACTCTCTCCTCTCTCATCCCCAACGGCCCCCACGCTCCACAATCCTCTCTCCTCTCTCATACTCCCAGTTGGCCAATTCTCCCGTCTCCTCTCTCCCACTCGTTTGATGTAGTGCAACGCCTGTTCCCGTTGTTCCAAATCCCCACTGTGAGTTTTCTAATTTTCTTTGTATTTTATGTTTTTGCTGTGTCCTATTTTTGTTAGTTGTTAATTTCTTTGTTCTTATGCATTTTTTATGAGACTGAGGAAATGAGATAGGAGAATTTCTTTGTTAATTTGTTATGCATTTCTTTGCTTTGCTTTGATGAGCACTAGATATTCAAGTCTTTGTTCTTACAGTAAATGAGACTGAGGCACTGGATAATGGATAATAGATATTCAAGTCTCTATTTTTGCATAAATAAGCATTGTGTGTGATAATTTGTGAAAAATAGTTTGATAAATTATGTGTGATAAATTACATGATGCATTGAGGAAAGATGAGTAAACTAAATTTAGATTAAAGTCTTAGACTTGTGATGTTTGTCATGTTGCAAATTAGCTGCTGTGTAATACTAATCATTGTAATGTACATGACAATGTGTAGTATTTATGTTTTCTTTTATAAACTAGATGGATTCTTCATCGATTCCGATTGATGTTGATGAATCAAGTTCAACCATTAACTTAGGAGATAATTTGGGGGAGACTCAGTCATAAAAATCATCTAGTGCCCCTACTAGTAGTATTTGTTCATTACCTAAGAAACGAAGAGGGAATGATCCATCGATTGTTTGAGACCACTTTACGAAGGTAGAAGATTGTCCTATAAATGATCCGAAGGCTAAATGTAATTATTGTGACAAGACGTATGCTTGCCACTTAAAGAGAAACGGAACTTCAAAATATAAAACTATTTGCCTTCATGTCCTAAAAATCATCGTAAACGTGGGCCTTTAGATAAGTACCAAAAAATATTAACAGATGAGGCAACACCAGAGGAGGCGGTTGGAGAGAGTGATGGTATATTAAGGAGTCTTGTAACCCACAAATATAGTGAAGAGACTGTGAGGTTGGTGATTGCAGAGATGATACTTATCAATGAGATGTTATTTAGAGTTATTGAAGGACAGAGATTTAGGAAAATGTGTTGGTCTCTTGAACCTCGATTTAAAGTGTCATGTCGTGTTACAATTGCGGGAGATTGTATGAAATTATATGAATTAGAAAAAAAAAAAACTTAAAACAATTCACTATGTTTTGCTTAAGACAATTTGTATGGTTTTTAGTTGCATTTTTCTATGCTTAAGACAATTTATTTATTTATTTTGTAGTATGGATTATGTAGTACTAAACATCTAGTGAAATTATTTTTATTTTTTTTAATTATGTAATAAGTAGTAAGTAATATAGTTACTAATAGTACAAAATTATAAATGACATTACTATTAAAATGAAATCAACTCAAAAAAGGTCCAAAAAGAACTTGGATAATGAATTGAGAAAAAAATCCCAAAACAAATGTTGAATTAGCCCAATTGGGCAAGAATAAAGGCCCAAAAAAGGGCCCAAGAAAAAAGCCCAAACCGGCCAAACCGATCAGCTCCAGTCGGTTTCACCCCTATACACCGGTCGGTTTCGACCGGTTTCTATACACATTTTTCTTTAGCCAGTCGATTTTGGGTCGATTCAGTTTTTGCCCCTAATATAAATAGTAATGAAATTATTTAATTTAAGATATTTTATTGAGGTTTAAGAAATGTGAGAGAAAATATTGAATAAAATATGGAAAATGCTATTTGTAGTTATAATTTTTATTGACATAACAATACGTGCTAACGTGTCAACTATTAATATACTGAAGATTATGAAATTTGAACAGAGCCGCTTTGGACCAGCCTAGTTGTAGTTGGAGGAAAAACAACCCACCAGTAAAAATGCGACACATCAGCTTGTGGAGGTTGTTTACAATAGAAGAAAAACAGATAATTATTTATATTCCCCTTCCCTCCCCATCCCCTTCCCTTTCCAGCACTACTGAAGCTTTTTTTTGTTCCAGGAACTCAAAAGTCACTATAAAATCACTCCTCCAAGATCCCTCTGAGAAGGAAATTAGCTATTTTTGTTGCCATCGCCGCCACCAATGGTTTGATTGTTGCACATTGTTTATTTCTTTTGTAGAGTCTCTTTCCAAACCAAAAAATGCATATAAGAACTGTATAAACCAACACATAGTTTTGCACTTTGTTTCTCTTGTAGGCATCCCCTAATTTTTGCACAATACCGACATATTATTGTTTCTCTCTTTTGCACTGGATGTAGAGTCTCGATTTTTATTTTTTTTTCTCCGAATTTCCTCTTATTTCACCCCTTCATGTTATTTATCAAAACAATAATGTGTTAAAAAATGTAAATAGAAATTGAGGACACTAATTGTTTATAAAAATGTCAGACATAATTTTTTGAAGAGTATTAATTTGGTCTAATAAAGAAATCGAAAGGAATAGTTTTGCATAGCTATCATTTACTTGGAATTATCTGGACAGTAATATAGAAATGCAAAAAGTGTTGGTGGAATTATCTGGACAGTAATTGTTGGGATGGAGTGGGTGCTGTCAGGTGATGGGTTTGAATAGGAAGAAAGGGGAATCAGATAGGCTGTTCTGGTGTAGTGAGATGAATGGTAATGGTGGTAAGAAGCTGACGTATCGCATTCTGATTGGTGGGCTGATTTTCTGAAATACTCAGATGGGCTGTTGCCCAGGTTTTCTCAAATTTGAAACTCAAAATTTGAATTTAAAACGAAAACTGATAAAATGGGTTTGTTTGTAAAATTGTAAGTACATGTAGCACTACTCTAAAAATATTATAAACTTAAGAAATTTTTTTAATATAATTTTTATTTTTTGTTTTAAATTTCAAAAAATTGTATAATTGTATTATTTTTTATGTTTTGTTTGAAAGTTTATGAAAGTTATATAAGATTTTGTGTTTAGATTATGATTAAATAAAAAGTCAAAAATTTGAAATTAAAAAGCATTCCAATTAATCTTCCTTCAAATTTTATTCTCCATGAGCTTATACACAATACAAATAGTTGAAATGTGTTGACTAAAAAAAAATAAAAAATAGCTGAGTCATGTTGATATTATATCCTTCTCCTCTTGTGTAAGAGTGTAAATTTGGATGTAGACCTACCTATCCGGCTATACTCGAATTCGCATTTGAGTTTATAATACGATTTGGATACCCGTCCAGGTTAACCTGGTTATAATTTAGATGGGTATTTGTTTTGATATCAAAACGACTACATTTTTTCTATAATAAAAAAATTAAAACATAAAATTTGATTATGGATACCATGTATTAATCTTAAACTTGCATTATGTAACTGTATCCACACCTATATAGGGGCAGATACAAAATTCGGATACCTGGCCAAGTAAAATCCAGGTGGATATCCACCCAGATGAACCTAATTTTTCAGATTTCGTGAGACAAACCTTAACTATAATGAACATAAAATTGTAAAGGCTAGGGTTAGGGTTTTCGAGCTTTGTGGAAAGGGGATTTCAAATCTGGGTGGAGAAGACGAAGGGGCCATTCGATGGGTTTGTGGAGAAGACTAAGGGGTTGTGGCTCTGTGTAAGTTTGAAAACAAAGACTATGACTATGGCTTCATGGTTTCGTGGGTTCTTGGAGAAGTCAAAGACTCACTGTGGAGAAGACGATAGGGGCTTCGTGGGTTGTGGCTTCGTGAGGCGGTGACTTCATGGAGAAGACGATAGGGGCTTTGGGCGGGGGTGGGGATTTTTCTCCCGTAATCCACCTTCGTCCATGCGGGTCAGGGTATCCCGTCCGTTGCACGGGGTGAAGGGGTGGACCTCCATCCGTTTGCCCCCCTCCTCCCCTCTTCGGCTTCCCCAATCGATTACAACAAACCCAAACACCAGAACAAGTTACAACCTCATATCAATAAAGAATCAGAGATTTATCTATCTCGGTGTCTTTTACCAATTCAGTTCATGCTAGGGTTTGACAGAACTGAAGGTAAGAACGAATTTATATTTGGTCGATTTAACACCAAAAATCCAAACCCGTCATTTATTGGGTTGGTGAACCGCCCATTTACTAACCCTGCATATGCCGATTCAGGTCGGGCCAGGCCACTCGATTTGCTGGGTCATATGCACAACAGGCCTAAAATTTATATCAAACATGTACACAGCACTTCGCTCCATATGCTTATCTAAACCATACACTTTGCCTCCCCTTCCTCTGCCTTGTTTGTTCCTCAAGGCAGAGCAGAGAGAATTCCTTCTGACTCCGAGTACAAGGCCTTCCCACATCCAAACTCTAAACAACCACCACAGGCCAGAAACAATCTGAATCTTTGTTTGTAGAGTACTTCCTTTAAAACATAGAACACAACCAATTATATGCGAATTATGAATGACGAGCAAAACAAAATACGATTTTGCCACCAAGTTCCACATAACTATGCCATGTCTTAAAAGTAAGATTATCTCACGCGAAGAAACCCCCCAGAGAGAATTTCCCAATGACAAACACAGGAGACAACACAACAGACCGTGCAAGTTCTTTAATCTTTATACCAGATTACATCTATTTATTTACTAATATCATAAATTTAACCATGATATATTCGCTCATACAGCACAACCACCCTAGCCCATGGCATACTTCTGGGTCCAGGATCGGGCTGTTGTCTCGTACTTCGCCCTATCAGTCTTGTACATGTGGGCTATCTCAGGCACCAGAGGATCATCTGGATTTGGATCGGTCAACAGTGAGCATATTGAGAGCAGGACCTGCAAAAAACCATCGTCACAATTATGGACCGTCAACCACAAATCTAAATATTTTCCAAGCATAAAAACAAAACCTGTGATTGAGCTGCTTTAATACCATGCCAATTCGAACCCAGCATATTATTGCCAAGTCCAAGCCAAACTCGATTGCAGTCAACAAGATCCAAATGATGCAAATAACTGAAATATTTTTTCTCATGCAATGCAGAAAGGTATATGGATGACAATTGAAACAATCACATTACCTTGGATATGGTAAGGGCAGGGCTCCATTGTTCTTTGAGGATGTCAAGACAGATGCTACCATTGCTATTGATGTTAGGGTGGAAAACTTTTGTCCGGAAGGAAACCTGTAAAATTGCATAAAAGAGCAAAGGTCATGTAAATGCATCAGCTAGGTAGCGCAATCAGCCAAGGATCACGTATCATTAGTTCAGAATCTCACTAGCCCCCTCCCCCGAAACAAAAAGTCATAAATGAGCATCACATAGCTGAACTACATCATTTCCTCGAGGAAAACAAACAAAGGCAGAAAACATCCTCGCATTATCCCTACTAGCATTACATATCATAATGTGTATAAATAATCAAAGATGAAAATTCTGGTCAAATCAACGAATTTCCACTTTTTTCTTCATTTAGTGAAATTGATACTTGCACCCATCTTTTAGAACCACGTGAGTTTTCATAAGCAATAGTCAAAAGCTAGAACAAGACAGGGGACCAAGCATCTCATAATCCACGATAGTTAATTGGCAGTGGGCGTTTCAGTCATGTCTGATGAATGCAGTTCTTAAGTTTAAACAAGTAGCTACATGACAGCTAAAAACAAGGGCACAAAGCTGTAGCATGCAAAGTTGAGATATATTCACCGTCCGCCTAGTCAAAGTCCTGCTTATGTGATGAGAAGCTATGCATGCATGAAGACAGATATTGCTTGGGGATTGAACAAATTAACTCAGACAAACGAGTGTAGTTTTTACCTTGGGTGGCTTGAACGGATAATCTGGTGGAAAGTGAATGGATACAAGGAACACACCCCCAGCAAATGGGCTGTCTGCTGGGCCCATAATTGTTGCTTGCCAGTGGAACATATCATCAGCCACAGGGCCTGCAACCATGGAGAACTGCCAATTACAAATTGAAACTACAAGAGTAAAACAAAATCAAAGGAAAAGGAAAAGCAACCATCTAACCAGCAGAGAACAAGGTATAAGTATGTTGGTGTAAACAGTTTAAGATGATAATTTCTTACCCACGCTCATTTATGCCGAACACCAAAACAGCCACCAATATACATGCCTTACATTGATAATTTCTTACTCACGCTTTATGTTAGTTTCACCCACTCGTGTCAACCATTCCCTCATTCTTATACTAGTATTTATTAGACTTAATTTAAATGATTAGCAAGAGAACATATTTGTTCTCCTATATTTCCATATACAAATTTATGATCTTTTTTTTTTTTTTATAAATACACAAATTTTATTGATCAAAGAATAGGCAAAGCCATATACATAGTTCTAGAACAGTAAAAAAAACCCTTAAGCTATAGTAAGCACATTATTATAGACAAGAAAATCATGCAGATCCATGCCATTGAAATCAACAGCAATGGCCCAAGTACAAAGTGTTCTAAAGAAAAAAAACTTTGAGCTCCTCTTGCGATCTCTCCTTATCTTCAAATGTCCTGTCATTACGTTCCTGCCATAAACACCACATAATGCATATAGGGATCATCTTCCATACATCTTTAATCCATTGCATGCCTCTTAGATTTGTCCAGCTGGCCAGCAATGCCACCACTATCTCCGGCATAACCCAAGACAAGTCTAATCAACTGAACACCTCATTCCATAATACCCAAGCAGTCTCACAATGCAGTAGGAGATGCTTTACAGACTCTCCTCATTCTCTATACATGCAACACCAATCTACAATGATTACCCTTTGTTTTCTCAAGTTGTCAATTGTGAGAATCTTCCCCAATGAAATTGTCCATACAAAAAACGTTGTTTTGGGAGGCGCCTAATGTCTCCAAAGCCTTCTCTACAGAAACTGAGTTTGGGGTTCTTGTGTGAGAGCCTTGTAGAAAGAGCAAACCGAGAATACCCCTTTAGCATCTGGTATCCACCACAGTGAGTCTTCTTGCTGAGTGCTTGGTAATATAGAGTATAGAAGGCTGTAAAAATCTGCAAAGCTGCTCATTTCTCAATCTTGTACCGCTTTACTAAAGGTGATGTTCCAACGGATCTAAACCTCGGATATCTCCATAACTTCCGCTACTGATACATCTTTAGCACTAGCAATATTGAACAGTGAAGGGAATATCTCTAGTAGAGTACTATTACCACACCAAATATCTCTCCAAAATTTAATCCTTGAGCCCTCACTCAGAAGAAGTCTAGTGTGTCTACTCAAGACCTTCCATCATCTTCGAATGTGTTTCCACAAACCCACTCCATACGCTCCCTTACTTCGTTAGTGCACCATCCCCGCCATAAATCTCCATATTTTCTCTCAATCACCAATTTCCACAGAGCTTCTGGTTCCTTATGATATCTCCACAACCATTTACCAATTAACGCCCGATTAAAGGTCCTCATACTTCTGATGCCCAATCCACCATTAGAAATAGGGCAACATATCGTCTCCCACTTGACTAGGTGAAACTTGAACTCCTCCCCCACTCAACTTCACAAGAAATCACGTTGGAGTTTCTCAATTCGAATCATGTCACTTGCAGGTATAGGAAATAAGGATAAAAAATATGTTGGTAAGTTAGATAAAGTACTTTTTATCAACGTAATCTTACCACCTTTTGAAAAATACATCATTTTCCATCCCGCTAGTCTCCGCTCTACTTTTTCAACCACTGTGTCCTATATAGAAGACGCTCTTGAAGGAGTCCCCAACGAAAGGTCCAGGTAAGTCATGGGGAGTGAGGATATCTTACACCCCAACGTGTTGGCCAGCTGTCGTAGATTGAGAACACCTCCAATGGGCACCATCTTTGATTTGTCGAAGTTCACTTTCAAACCGAATGTTGCTTCAAAACAAAGGAGCAAGACCTTTAGTGCTTGAATCTGATTTTGATCAGCCTCACAAAATATAAGTGTATCATCTACAAACAACAAATGAGATATGTTAATGGTTCCCCTCTCCAGGGTTCCGGTCGAAAAACCATCCACGAAACCATTATTAGCCAATGCTGAAGTCATCCTACTAAGCGCCTCCATCACAATAACAAACAACAAAGACGACAACGAATTCCTTGTCTTAGGCCTCTTGTGCTATGAAAAAATTCAGTTGGACTGCCATCTATCAACACTGAGAATTTCGCCGTTAATATGCACCAACGGATCCATGACCATCATCTCTCCCCAAAGCCACACCTTCAAAGAAGGTAGAGAAGGAACTCTCAGTTAACGTGATCACACGCCTTCTCCATGTCTAGCTTGCAAATGATCCTTGTTTTGCCAGTCTTTAACCTCCTATCCAGACATTCATTGGCAATAAGAACCGCATCAAGAATTTGTCTCCCTTTCACAAAAGCATTTTGGGGTTTAGTAATGATCTTCCCCAAAACCTCACTTAGGCGGTTCGCCAGCACTTTGGAAATTAATTTATAAACCCCATTCACTAAACTTATGGGCTGAAACTCCTTAACCACCATGGCCCCCACCTTCTTTGGTATCAATGCAAGAAAAATGATGTTAAGGCTTTTCTCGAATTTTTCCACCAAGAATAGCTCCTGAAACACCCGCATAAGATCTTCTTTTATCACTTCCCAACAATTTTGAAAGAAACCCATAGAGAAAACCTCCGCCTACTCAAAGGCCCTCTCCATCCGAGATACATCATTCACCTTAATGGCGTCAAAAGCAAGGCCATCAAGGGTAGGTCACCATCCCTCATGCTCGGTTAGGAGCTGCTCAAAGAAACCTACTACATGATTGTGGATAACCTGCTCTTCCTTACATTTAACATCGTCAATTTTTAGTATCTCAATATTGTTATTTCTCCGATGAGAGTTTGCAATTCTATGGAAATACTTGGTACTTCGATCTCCTTCCCTCAACTAGAAGGCTCTTGATTTTTGACACCATGACGTCTCTTCTAATAATATGATCCTTTCAAGTTCAGTAGCCAACATTTTCATTTGTGCTAGCTCGTCCTGTGTAAGAGGTCACGTCTCTTGTAATCTCTCGAGCTCCTGGATTTCCATCACCTTGCTTTTCTTGCGCTCCCCTATATCTCCAAAAGTCTACATATTTCAAATCTTCAGATCTTTTTTTAGCGCCTTCAATTTACCAACTACGATGAAGCTAGGGTTACCCTGAAACTGATACGAGGACCACCATTGTCTCACCCTCTCTACAAAGCCTTCTGATTCTAGCCACATGTTTTCAAAATTTGAAATATCTTCGCCTTCTTCGGATACCACCACAATCAAGCATGATAGGCTAATGATCCGAGCAAAGACAAGGCATTCGTTTTTGCCATACATCGAGAAAGTGACTTTCCCATTCTGGTGATATTAAGAAACGATCCAAATGAGACCAAGTCTGATTGTTTGGCCACGTGGTTGAACCCCCTACCAGAGGCAAATCCACCAAGTTCAAATCAAATATACATTCCGAGAACTTAGTCATTGCTGGCCTTACTCTTTGATTCCCCGAACACTTGCTTGGAAATCTTATAACATTAAAGTCTCCCCCCAATACACCAAGGGAGATCCCACCAGCTGCATACTCCAGCTAATTCTTCCCACAATAATCTTCTATTGTTATCCAAGTTTGAACCATAGACACCTGCAAAAGTCCACAAAAAATCATCTAACACACTCTTGAAGGAGCATGCCACCGAGTATGACCCTACAAAATCCTCTTTTTTCTCCACCACCCGTCTATCCCACATCAGCAACATACCTCTTGAGGCCCCAATAAAGGCCATATACACCAAATCCACGTGAACACAGCTCCATAAACTCCGCACAATTTTCCCATCAATCATTTTCATCTTTGTCTCTTGTAAACAAATAATGTCCGCCTTCCACTCACAAAGCAAGTTTCTTACTTGAAGACGTTTATTAGCCTCATTAAGTCTGCGGACATTCCACGATACTATCTTGGGTTTCATTGAGAGAAAGCTAGCCCCTTCCCTTTTGACCTACCCCTGCTGGAGCTATCCTCGGAATTCATAGACCAAGTCAATCTTTTCAGCTCACGCTGTTTTTTTTATCCAGTTTTTCTATGACTTTGATGCCCCACTTCAATGGCTGTAAGCAAAGCCATAAATTAATCCCCATAGCCTTCACACTCCAACCTCACAACTTTTTGTAGTTCTTTTACCTTTTGAAATACCCAATCTGAGACATTATAATGAACTAGCATCATGTAACTCAAAGGGACTGGATCACCTACCCTGCAATCCAACGACATACCTAGGGTCTCCTCCACCAGTGAAATATGTCCAGAAAGACTCCCAGAAAGTTCTACATCAGAAATGGAGGCTTGCTCTCTTCATCCGAGCCCCCCCCTCCTCCTCTTCATCCATCTTAGATTCAACAGAAAAATGTGCAAGTGGGTTCACGTACGTGGGGCTTTCACCCACTAAGCTTATCGGCAATTTTTGCCCCTCCACAGGTGTCGGGGATGCTGATTTGGGCTTCTCGATCGTGTTCTAACCTTTCAACACCTGTTGGCCTTCATCGGAGGCCACCACCATCATCGCCAGCGTACTTTGTGTCACCACCGTCACCTTCAGACCACCACCACCACCCCCCAATTGTTTCGGGGAAGCCAATAAAGGTTCGCCGGACTTTTTCTGCAAAACCAGCCGCTGCTAGCCGTAATCGGAGACCCCCCACCGACATTGCCAGCAGATTCTATGTCGCCGGCAGCTGCACCCCCACCGAAGGCGTGGTGGCACGTGGGCGGGGTGCGCTCCCGCCACAGAAAAGGGCCCTCAGGATCTTGTATTTATGATCCTTCATATTATAATACTAATGAAGCCATCAATCATCAAACTAGAATTAGAGGGGAAGACACAAGAGAGTATGCTTTCAAAAGGGGGTCAAAAGTTGAAACTTACCGGCACTGCATGAAGCAGGAGGATCTTTCTGGAGGTCCTTCAACTCCTTGTTGATCCTTTTCGAAGCCATCACAAAATCACTGGTGTCTCAGAATTTTCACGGCAGCCTAAAACAAACAGGGAAAAACATACCAAAATCATAATCCATGAAAAATAAAGAAATTTAATCCATGAAAAATAAAGAAATTCCATCAATATGCATATGTGCGCGCATATATTTTTTTATTAGTAAAAATATTATATATATTAAAATCAATAGGAGTAAGCAAGTACACTGGGCATATACAAGAAACACCTAGCCCATACTAGAGAGTCCCTAATGACCAATAAGCTGGTGAAAATTAGAAATCTATCCAAAATATACTAAGCCCGAATGGGAACAAAACATACCTCCCCAACCTCAACCCGAAACTCCCTCTACGAGGATAGCTTCATAATGCCCTCCCTTTAGTCTTCTCTCGACTCGACCTACTTCCCTTAGAGTCGTAGTTAATTGTCCAAGAAAAACATTTTAACTCCCTGCTTTTTTTAAATCTTGATTTGGTTTCAAGCGAGTGGCCCGCCTCAATCACAGTGAGTAGTGCTGCAAATTGGTCATCGCATCCCTCATATGAAAGCCCCACACACTGCTGAATCTCGTTAACTTTATGAAGAACCCAATCCGATGATGAACCCGCTATATTGTTTATTGGAGGAAGAGATATGTGTCCATATTAATCTGACACCCATTACAAAATATGGCTTCCATTCCTCTCAGCAACCAAAGTGATAGTCAAACACACACACACCCCAAAATTATAATCCATAAAAAATAAAGAAATTCCATCTATATGCATATGTGCGTATATTAATCTGACACCCATTACAAAATATGGCTTCCATTCCTCTCAGCAACCACACACACACAGAGATAAACGAAATTGGGACCTCCACATAATGCGTGCCTGATCCGAATAGTTGTTATGCACAAAACTATAAACTAGCAAACAGACGGGGTCTAAATGAGATACATATATAGAAACGGATGTAAGAAGCATTAATATATAAAACCAAATAAATAGACTGAAATCGTTGCAGACACGTGAAGATCTATTTAGACGCGAAATACAGTAATAATATTGAATAACATGATTTTGGTTAATTAATAATATTGTAATTTATTCGCAACGTAAAGACATGAACTGATAAATGAAGAAAGTGTATACAAACGCAAGATTCTGAACCAAAAAAAGATCAAAAAATAATTTCTCAAGAAATATAAACAATAATCCAAACTTTGAAAGAATAATTAGTTTGGAGTTCTGTTTTTGGGAGCTCCAAAATCGAACTGAGAGAGAGATAGAGATGAGGAGATACTTACTCTCTGAAGCAGTAGAGACCGAGAGAGTCTGCAAATCGATGTTTAGTGTGGGTGTGGCGGTGAGGAGATGGGAGGAGGGGAGGCGATCCGCTGTAAAATTCGATGCCTTTGTGGACACGTAACTTAAGCTTTTGCTTCCTATCTGCTTCGTTTTCTCTCTCTTTTTTTTTTTTTTTTTTTTTTTTAACAAGCAGCCACTCTTTGTATTTTTTTTTATTTTATTCTTCGTATAAAATGCAACTACTTCGGAGTTTAACAAATTTCATTACTTGCACATATAATTCTTCCAACTTTTTTTTTTATGCTGTTTTAACTAATAAATAATTATAAGGAGTTTATGATATACGCAGAAAAAAAGTACAAGGTAAACAGTAATAGTATCACTTTAACTGGCTTATTAAAATGTATTGTAAAATAATTAAACAAATTATTTTTCCATTCTCATTTTTTTTAAAAAAAAATCTAAAACATAAATTTTGTAAATTTGATGACATGTTGGTATTTTTTATTTATTTATTTATTTATTTATTAATATAACATAGACCTTCAATCATAAAGAAGAGAAGTACATAATCCATCACAGGACAATTACATGGTAGTATCTATAGAATGAATAAATTCTGGACATAAATACCATCGTTGTAATGTATCATCAATAAAATAAGCATATCTAGCAACAAGATGAGCAGCTTAATTCCCTTGTTGACCAATGTGAAGTACATCATATGAGTTAAAACTAACGAAAAAGACTTTGAATTTCAGTTATCACAGGCCACTGATTAGATAGATTAATGTCTTGAACGAATATTTTCAAAAATAGTGAACAAATCTCCTTCTATAATCAGATGAGACACACTCATATGCAATATTAACTGTAAACCCCTCAAAGCTGCTAAAGCTTCTATATTATCAACTTCAAAAATACCATACTCCTTATGACTTGCAGCCATCAAAACAGTTTCATGATCATCTTGTAGAATAACACCAATACCAGCCGACATGGAAGAATGAAACAAGGCACCATCAAAATTAAGCATCACCTTACCTTAAGGATGAACTTTCCAAGAAAGCAAATTTTCTTTATACACCACCACATAATGATTATTCACATGAAGATAACTCTCAACATACCCAAGACAGTTATCAGTTAACTCTAAAGGACAACAATCAGGATTCTAGAATACCTTAAGATTATTATATTTCCAAACACCCCATGGAATGGTAAGGAACATAGGAACTAACTTAGGATTGGATTTCAGCAATACCCATACCAAGTCTGAGAAACTCCCAACCTGCTATAAATAAGCAAGAATCTGCGGACAACAAACTTTCCAAGCCTCTTGTACTACCGGACAACAGACTTTTTGAGTTAGAGATCATTGTAACTGACAATCAACAGGAAGCCATCGATCTTGCTTTATACGAACTTTATCACCCTTCCCAATTCTCCAAATACAACCAGAAAACAAAATCTCCTTAGAAGCAAAAATGCTCCTCCAAACAAATGATGGCTTACGAGATAAACGTGCATGCAGAAAATCTTCATTAGGAAAGTACTTGGCTTTAAAGACCCAAAATAACAAAGATTGAGGTTCTGTTAACAACCTCCAC
Source organism: Juglans regia (assembly GCF_001411555.2). Taxonomy (NCBI): domain Eukaryota; kingdom Viridiplantae; phylum Streptophyta; class Magnoliopsida; order Fagales; family Juglandaceae; genus Juglans; species Juglans regia. The sequence goes on along the minus strand of NC_049909.1, from coordinate 24,147,291 downwards.
CTTTATTTAGCAAGTAACGCCTAATTAAACAATTTCAGATTTTTAAAACTCATCCCTCTTCGAAATTTAGAAACACACATTTGCTTCCAACTCATCCCTTGCGTTCTGAATTTGGTTGACCCCACCAAAATCGAGCAAACAGTGCTTCTATCTCCCCGCATACTCGCTTTGGCAACAAAAAACAAAACAGCTCATTGTATAGGTTGGTAAGGCCTGGACAGCTGCTTTGATTAACGTCTCCTTTCCAGCTTGAGAAAGTAGTTGTTCTTTCCACCCCTGAAATTTACCCCACACCCTCTCATTAAGATCTTGAAAAGTATAACTTTTAGACCTCCCAACAAATTAGAGAAGACCCAAATACCGAGAATGATGCTGTAGAGAAGAAACATTCTATATAGACATTATAACATTAATCTCTTCCTCTCTCACATTAGGACTGATAAGCAACTCAGTCTTATCTAAATTCAGCTGTTGTCCCAAAACAGATTTATAACTAGCCAAAAGCTGTCTCAACACTTCATTTTCAGAACGAGTGACTTGACAAAATAATAGGCTATCATCCACAAAAAATAAATGACTTATAACAGGAGCCTGAGAACATACCTTAACACCATTAATAAACTGAAAACTTTCAGCATACCTCAGCAAAGATGATAAACCTTCATTGCATGAAACAAATAAATATGGTGATAAAAGGTCACATTGTTGCAAACCACAGGATGAAACAAAGGAAGAGGTGGACACCCCATTCAACAAAACCCTGTATGAAACTGAACTAATACATTATAAAACTAACTCCCACCCGACGATGATGAAATCCAAGTTTCAGCATAACTTGTTCTAAAAAGCACCACTCTACTCTGTCGTAGGCCTTACTTATGTCAAGTTTCACAGACATCACACCCCTTGACCTCTTTTCCTATTTTTAATAGCATGAACAAATTCATAGGCCACCAACACATTATTTGTGATAAGTTGTTACTGAACAAAAGCACTTTGACAATCTGAAATCACTTGTGGTAATATAAGTTTAAGCCTATGAACTATGACTTTAGCAATGATCTTATAGACCACATTACATAAACTAATAGGTCTAAAATCTTTTCATAATTTCAGATTTCTTCTCTTTTGGAATAAGCACTACAAAAGTCTCATTAAGGTCCGCAGGAACATACCCATGACACAAGCAAAATAAAACAGATTGTTGGGTGTCTTCCCTTTTCAATTGGCTGTGAAAAAGAAGCCTTTCCGAATTGTGTTTGTGAGCCTCGATTCCTATTGGTGCTTCTGATCTTGTGGAGTTTCATTCTGTAAGGGGAGCTGAGAAAGTACGTACTTGTTTGTTGGGCTTACACTTTAGATATATTTCTTTGTCATGCTTGACAATTTGCTGCATCTTGTGCTGCAATTACTCACATATTTCTTAACGTTCATTTTTTATATGGATAGGTACAGGCATATACTTAGCTGGTTTCCTGAATCTCATTTGTCTAGTTAACTGACAATGGGAAATATATTGGGAAAGAGTGAATCACTTAAACAGGTTTGGATAACAGAAACAAAGCTCGATGCCAAAATGGTTGAAGCTATGAAGCAGAGGGCATCAGCAGGAAGTGCCACGAAATCATTCAACAGCATAATCGATCTTGAAGTTCCCCATAACCGATGAGCTTGAGAAATTGCAGTGTATTTTTTGAGCAATTTGGTGGGTGGCCTTTTATATCAATTCTTTTTTGAATACTAGTAGTTGATAATTTCTTCTGGTAACACAAAATTTTGTGAATTACGACCATAAAATTAAGAAGTGCTTATTGTTCTCCGCATGTATGATCATATGATACACACATGTAACTGCTCAGATGTCTGTCTTCATTATTTCCGCCTAGACCAGGATTCAAATGGGGCAATAGATAGTGAGGAATTGGAAAAATGTTTTCATAAGCTGGAAATTTCACTTGCAGATGATGAAATCAACGATCTCTTTGAGGCACGGTATATTAATAAATAATAGGAATGTGGGTATGAAGTTCAATGAGTTCACTGTACTTCTCTGCCTCGTCAATCTTCTAAAATATGAGCCGACTGCCCTTCTTGATGTATCTAGAAAATATTTTCTGTGTCTTTTCTTTTTAAATCTCATTTTTACCCGATAGCTTGTAAAATCACAACTTATTCCAAAAGTTTAAATTAATGATAAGAGGTAGATTTTATTATTTGTATTATATTATTACCACTCTCCCTCACATATGAGTCAAACTCTTCCTCAATGAATGTCAATGAGTCCAACACGTAGAATATTTAATTAAATAGGTATAATGTAGAATCAATATTCGAACTCAGAATCTCAGCTCTGACCAAGTGAAATTACTACTTATTCCAAAAGTTTAAGCTAATGGAAAGATGTAAATTTTATTATTTACATTATATTCTTAACATAGTTGATGCATCAAACCTATACTTATTTCTTCATCTAGAGAAGGGTTGTCATATTTCATATGCATTATGCTTTTCGAGTCTTCGACCTTTCAAAATTGTCAAATAATTGATCATTTCAGAGAAAGGGATGTGTTCTCTTTTGTTTAGAGATTTCCTGAAAAGTTTCTGTGGTGCCTTATTACTTTTTTACTTGCTCTTTTGTGGAACCAGCACATATCTTAATCTCAAGTAGACACACACAAACAAAGTACATTTGTTTAAATTTAGTTGGTCCTGACTATGAAAAATATTAAAATATTTGGGTTTAATTTTATCCATCCACCAAATTTGAAGAACTACCAAAGAGTGCCTGTAGAGTGACTTTTTCTGGATATTTATTTTGACTAAACATCCCTGGTCCACACTTGGTATCAGTCATGTGATGGTAGGGAAATGCGAGTCATGTAAAAGGTGCAGATAGGCTTCATAAAAGGTGCATACATGGTTGGTTTATATACAATTTGAACACACACGCTTTATGTGTGTGAGAGAGTGCATTTTTTTGTATATTGTGTGATTCATCAGTAACAGATCAATCCTTTGTTTTGTCTTTGTATATTGTGATTCAAATTAATTCAATGCCTGTTGATTGAAAACCTTAATTCCTTGTGTTGTGTTGAATTATGTTAGATGGCTGGAGGTTACATTCGTATAGATTAGAATTTTCCATGTGATGGTTGGAGCCTGGAGGTTAGCATTTGTCCATGAGACGAAGAAACTTAGCATTTGAGCCTCTCCAGCCATCTCTGCTTATGATGAAGGATGTCACGAATCTCACACTCACACTCACACTCGTTGAATTTCCCAATTAGTGGTGTTATCTGCTGCACAAAAATGCCCTTAATTTAAACAGTTGTAGAAACAGGTCGTCGTGGAACGGAATGACTAATACCGAGCTGAGCTCAAATATTTCTCAAATCATTTAGTCAATATATATTTTACAAGCTTTTACAGTAAGAACAAGTAAGAACACAACACAGGCAGTGTTGCTTCTTCATTGGGAGGGAGCCAAGATCAGATCCTCCTATCCTATGTGCTGCCATTTTTTCCTTTTTACTTATTCAAACCAAACTAGTATTAGAAAGAATCCAGCGATCAGGGCAAACGATCGAAACAAGGTCTTTTGAATTTGCTTCTACCACTTGCAAATAAATAAATATATCCTCCCTACTCCCACAATCAGGCATCTCTCGTGTAAAAAACTGGAAGCCCAAGTTCAGATCAGAGATGGGAAAAATCCAATAAATTTCTTCCAATTTTCAGCCGACACGTAATCACAACCTCCAACGCTTGCGTAAATTGCTTGTTCTAGCGAGTGTAGAAACATAATTATCGATCGGACCGAAGATGCTTCATCCCCTGGAAGAGATCAATTTCTGCCATTACCCACCCATCTCTTCTAACATTGACGAAATGTTCGAAACTACTGCAGAAGAGGCCAGCCAAATATATATGTACTGTAACGGGAGCAGTTTCGCATTTGAAAGTTATCGAGGGCGAGATGACTGTTTCTTTTACCTTTGATGCTGTCAAATTCAACCTATTTCGCGTTACATTCTTCAAGATCACCCGTCTGCATAAACTACAACAGTATGTGAGATGAGACCCAAACCACATACTGATTAAGTACATATATCTGGAAAAAAGCAGAACCAGAAAATATTGCAGGAGTGAGTACTCATTAGGTTAGCCATTACCGTGACGCTGTGACAGAGAAGACCACTAAATTAAACAATTCCCACGATCAGAATTCAGAAGCCGCAGAGGATGAGCTTGCTAGCCGGAAGCCCCAAACCTGCAAGGCAAACAAGAGCTAAGGTCACCAGATTCCGAGAACAGGAGTGAGTACTCATTAGGTTAGCCTTTACCGTGACGCTGTGACAGAGAAGACCACTAAATTAAACAATTCCCACGATCAGAAGCCGCAGAGGATGAGCTTGCTAGCCGGAAGCCCCAAACCTGCAAAGCAAACAAGAGCTAAGGTCACCAGATTCCGAGAACACCAATTAATCGGCTTCCATTTTATCTCCACGCTCGAGCTTTTCATCCTCTTCCCACTCTGTGGCTCCTTCGACAAATCAAAGCTAGCTCCTTTCATCCTTAGTTCCTGAATGCACCTCGTGAGCGATCGCCCATCGTTTCTCTCCCTCTGCAACTGCCTCGACACCTTCCAATACCTGCAAAGTTTCACCTGGACGAAGAACACAAGGACAAGCGAGGTAGAGACAGATAATAGACCAGGTATCCACCATTTCTTGCAAGTCTGTTTATGCTCCTCTTGGGAGTTAACCGAAGAGGTAAACAAAATGGTAAAGAAAAACCCATGAAAGATAAAGAAGAAACAGCACAGCTGAAAAAGCTCTCTTTTTATCGAGTCCAATCTAGTTTGTTTGAGAGCGATGCGCCGGCCAAAAAGGTCCTCTTCTCTTTGCCAGAGCTTGAGAAGCAAGAGATGGCCGGGGCTCTCGGAGATTTCCATTAGTGGGTGATGATGCATTGCCGTCGAGATTGTGCTCATGGCAGATAAGAGTTTGTTCTGGTGCTCTTCGTCTACTTTGATTTCTACAATGTGCGCATCTTTGATTTGAGGAGCCATTGACGATTGATATTAGGGTAATCTAGATAAGAATTATACTGCCAAAATGAATTAAAAAAAAAAAATTGAAATGCAGATTTACTGAAAGAAGAAAACTGGAAAAAAAAACAGGCAAAGCGTTGGATAATTAAAAATGAAACAGAGAAGCTTTGAGATTTTTCTGATCAAATAGAGAAAAATAATATGATTGTGGTTTCGATTGCTTTGAACGTTGAGAGAAGAATATAAGAGGAAGTAGAAAGAAACACTGCTATTTAAATTGTTGCAGGAACGCCTGGGATTCCCCAACGGTCTTGTTGCGGTGTACATCGGCAACGGTCGGATTTCTTATTTTATTTGATTATATATTCTATCTGATAGTAATTTCAACGGTTACAATAGCCACCGTTTAGTATTTCATCTTTATTATTACAATTTCCTTAAATTCTTTTATAAAATATAATAAATTATTTAATTTTTTTAAATTTTAAAATAATAATAATATTAAAAAAATTATATTCTAACAATATTTTATTCAATTTTTAACTTTCATCTTAATTTACTATCTAAATAATATCAAAATATCTTTATTGATTCTCGTGCATCGCGTATCATCATAAACTATTTATCAATTTTGTTATTCTATTTAAACATATATATATATTAATGCGTAAATATGTATATTTAAATAAAATAATAAAAATAACAATTCATATATTGATATATCGTGTGAAAATGATTAGAAGCATTCCTATTCAAAATATGAACATCTCTATTTCATATAAAACTTAACATAGCAAAAAATTAGAGGAGTGCAACCGAATTTGGATCCAGATACGTGATCATAATCAAATCTGAATTTTAAAAACTAGGCAATTATCTGTCTAGATTAATCCAAAAATAATCTTGATGGATATTCAAATTTTTTTCCTTAAATTTGGATATCCGTATTGTAACTGATTTAATTCGGATTTAATATATGTTGTACATTTACGTACATGACTATTAGACTATATATAATGTTTGCTACGTACGAAATTTGCACCAGTAATGAGGAAGCTTCTGTTATATTCTCTTTTGTTTTTATATGAGCAGGAAGCTTCTCTTATTGGGTACGTACATCCAATACCAATTAACACTTTTTTTTTAAAAAAAAAACTGTTTAAACTTATAAAATATTTTTATAGCACTTTTTAGTAAAAAAAATTACGAAATCATGTTTAAATTGTTCAAATTTAAAAAAATAATAATTTAAACAATTTTTAAAAGTTTTTTTCAAAAAATAAAATAAATAACGAAATAAATAAATAATATTGTCCTTACATCACAATACAAAATATTAATTTGTAAATACCAAAATAAATAATAATACATCATAACTAATTAGACTAATACAATGCTACTACTCTTCACATATTGAATTTGAAATAGAGAGAAAATTGATTTATTTCATCCAAGTTGAAGCAATATCAAATCAAGTGATACATCATAATGGTGTTTGGAACTCAATTAAGTAATGTCTCTGAGATGTTCATGAGCTGCTGCATTTGAGTTAAAATCAAGTGATCATGTCATCTTCAGAAAGGGCTCACATTTACCTTTTGTGGAATAAGCTTGGTTGGATTTCATTAATTAATGGATCAGATTAGGCCTGCAAACCGACTAGAAAATACCGGATTTGTGTCCGACCTGACCCAAAAAGAACTAGTTAAGGTGCTAACCCGATCCGAACCAACCCATCAAAACAATATCGGGTCGAACCCGTATGACCCGACTTTGTCTTTAAAAATAAAATAAAAATAAAATAATAATGCTCTTTCTTTTTCATCGGCACAGGACCTTGTTTGTACCCATTTTCTACAGATGAAAATTTCCAACCCAACCAAGGAAAGCAAGTTGCATGATACATTAAGCTTATACATTTTTAGATCATTAAGCCAATAAGTTCTATTATTTTTTAAAACTCTCATCAACCAAACACGAGATCTCTGGACAAGAAAAAATGTATCGAAGACAACAAATACCCCAACAAATGAAAACCCAGAAAGCCCCCAACAAATCCTCCAACAACAACGAGATCTATAACAAATCCCCCAACACATAAAGCCCCCAACAAATCCTCCAACAACAACAGATCTACAACAAATGAAACCAGAAACCCAGTAAACAAACAAAATCATTGGATTCGAGGAAAAAAAAAAAAAAGAGACAAAGCGATTTTGATTGTTTTGGAGTTGTCTAGAGCTACAGCCTACCAAGTAATTAATTGAAGATTGATTAAGTACCAGGCCCCTCTGGACACCATCGGGCTTGAAGGTCAACTCTCTCCCTTGAAGGCTTTTGGGTTGTAGCTCTAAAAAGTGAGCTGGTTTTAAGATGATTTTTGTACCTAGTTTTATTTTTTCTCTACCGAAGAAGAGCAGATTTTGTTGCAACCGTCCTTCTTGGTGATTCTTTGTATCTCTCTACATTTGTCAATCTCCATCTCTTCGCAATTATTATGGCCATTCCCCATGCCCAGTAGACCCTTCTCAGTAATTAGGTAGTGGTTTACATTGTTTTTATCGGTCGGTTTACACCAAAACTCAAACCCGTTGTTTTTATCGAATCGGTGAACCAATTATTAGTAGCCCGTCAAATGCCGGGTCGGGTCGGGTCATGTCAATCGAGTTGGTCAGATTATCGAGTCATATGCACTGGCCTAGATCAGATTATACACATGATCTGACCAAAGAGTTTGTGCATTGATATAGCCTAACAATTGGAGAAAATTGTTGTTCTACTCATGCACACATGGTTGGTATTTGGTACTGGCACTCTCTACTTTTATCTGTTGCAACAACAATTATTGCTGCAAGTGTGTGTGTTCAAATTATGACACCCAGACACTTCCTACAAAAAGCTACCCATCATTAATTGGAGCAACTAATTAAAACTACAAATCAAATCTAGTGGTAGAGTGCAGAACTGAATTTTAAAGTCCAAAAAAACCCTAACTATTCCAAATTCCTTCTTTCGCAGCAAAGGATGAAAATCAACTGTCAAACATGGGGAGAAATAAGAAAAAGGGGAAAGAGGATCTGAGGATCAAGATTGCCGACATAAGCGATGGCGTCCTGATTCCCCTCAGCAAAGTGTTGGCTGAGAAGATGGGCTCCTACTTCATGTTAAAGTAGTCTGAGAGTAGCCTGAGAGATAACATAGTCGAGATGAACACTTTCTGGCTTCTGCGTCGAAGCATGATTTTTTTTTTTAAAAAAGGGACCCGATTATGGATATCCAGGTCATGGATCCGTAACCGGATCCGAACTTTTTTTACCGTCCGAGTATAATTCGAATATCTAGATTCCAGGTTTTGGATTTGACCAGAAAAAAATGGGGCTTAGACTCAGTTCTACGAACCTATGAAAAATAGAATATTTTCATATTTTTTGCATAATTAGTTTAATCATTTTAGAAAACTAAATTGCAAAGTGAGTTTCTAATTAAGGAAAAGCTTCAAACCGGTCGGAGCGTAACTTCCCCTTTTACCCCCTCCACTAAAAGAGCAACACGTAGTAGATTCATTGGACTTACGATGGGTGTGAGTCCATTCTCCCCTCTCCCCTCTCCCCTCTCTTTCATCTTCTCTCTTCCCCCTTGAAGCTCTCCCTCAATGCATCAAATCTCTTTCTCCATCTCTCTCAATAGATCTTATCTTCCTTCAAGAGATTTGAACCCATCTTCATCTCCGTCTCTCTCGACAAATCTCATATTTCTTCAAAGGATTCGAACCCATGTTCATCTCTGTCAAGATGGTCTTACTAGCCAAAATGTACTAGTCACCAAAATATCGAAGTTTAGGTCAAACTGTTCCAAGCGGTAAAGTGAGATGGTAACACCAAGGATGCAAGTGCTTCCAAATTACAAAAGAAAATCCCAACTTTATTTCAAAATAAAAGAATATCACATTCTTTCTTGTTTTACCGTCTCTCTCCTCATCGACATGTCTTTCACAGTAGAATTGAAAGCGTGAGCTTTCTCCTTTCAAACCCAATTATTTCGCTCCCTCTCCATCTCTGAATTTTGTTAATTTCTTTTTCATTTACCTGAATTTTGATTTAGTCGATGAATTTTGGTGCTTTTTTTTAACTGCAGTTGGAGAAAGGGTGGACATGTAAATTATCGACTTTGGACAAGTTCTTTTGCAGGTTGCAATTATATTTTTTCTTATTTCGTGAAGATTGGGTTTTGGGTGTAAGGGGGGACAACGGATTCATTGCATGTAGCTCCATGTTTAAATTAATTTGATAGAGTTATTACACGTCTTATTATTATTAGTGGGTGTAAAATGAAGTTTGACACGCTACTAGCCGTACCCAAATTTCTAAATATTGACGGTTAGGTAAAAACCTCATTTAATTTTTCAGTTTTCATGTGTTTCAATTATGCGTTTAAAGAAACTCCAAATTTAATTTTATAAATTTTAAACACTTCAGTACGTTGTTTCTGCAGACCTTTTTTAAAAAAAAATAGATTCCACTAATTAAAAAAAAAAAATATTTTTATTTTATACTTTTTCCTGTAGACTTTTTAACAAAAAGACTACACGTACTTGTATATTTGGGTATCATTACTCATAAAATTTTCCATTAACAATTGTAATCACTTTAAAAATAAGTATTGATTATTCATTTATTTTTTATAAGAGAAAATAAATTTAGAAACTTGTTTTAACGTTATTATGGGTCCTAGTATAAATTGTATGCTAACACACCATCCTATGGCTATATATAACAAAAACTCTTTTTTATAAATATAATACGATAATCAAATTTAGAAATAGCATCGCTTAAAAATGAAATATTCACTATTCAGTCGTGTAAACGATTATAACCTTTTTTTGTTTGGCCTTTGTACTATGCCGATTAGTGCCTCGCCCTTTTTTATAAATTCAGTCTACACCAATTAACGGAAAAACAGGGCCAAATCGCTGTTATTTTTCCAAATAAAATCTACACGATGTATGGACTAAGGCTATTTGGAGCTCAAATCGCTGTTACTGGGACTCGGAGACTGCTTGCTTTATTGCTTAAGAAAATCAGAGAAACGCTACTTATTTCTTTCTCGTTCTCAGTTTAATTGTAATGTGTGTGTTTGTGTGTATATATATATATATATAGTAATTATATCAATCTACCTGCAGGGAACTCTTTGTTATTATCCAACAAAACAATTAAAGTGATATATTTTTAGTATTTGTTTTGTTATTTATATATATTAGTTGTGTAATTGCATCCCCATTTTGCAAGCAGCAGTGGATGGATTAATCAAATATCTGACCTTAAAGACTTTTTTGTTTTTGGGTTTAAAAAGTAAAACCTTTGAGAATCTCATAAGGTAGATTATTCTCCCTGCTTTTGTATTTTCTTCTTTCTTGTGGACACCATTGGTTGTACAGGTGAATGTGCTTTGTTCTTTCCTGGGAAAGTGACGCGTTTAGTAGGTAAATGCACGCAAGCAGAAAAAATTGACGATTCCAAATTGAGTAGACCCATATATTTTTAATATTAGTAATAATAATAATAATAATAATAATAACTACTGATCGAAGACGACCTGTGCAGAGTAGACCACGGTCCACTGAAGAATTGTTGCCTAAAATTCATTTCATATCAACTCCAATCAATCAATCGAATCAGAGACGGAGTGTGTGAGAGGGGTTATTTTGGTATTGGTTTCATTCTCGTGGTGGTGGGAAATGCATTTGTACAATGCTTGGCTTCCACCACCGGTCGCCGAGCAAACAAAGAGAGAGAAGGAATCCTTTTCCCGGCTCGTCAGGACCCTCGAAGATTTCTCTCAATCCGATGATCCCGATTCAGTTTACTCCACTCTCACTTGGATACCTCTCATCAAAACGTCAGTACTCTCTCCTATCTGTTTTGTTTTCAAGTGTAATCAGTTTTACATTTCGTTGCCAATTCTGGTTTGTTTGGATTTTTAGAAGTACGTTTAACTTAACCCTTTGACTATGGATTCTGAACTTGGGTACGTAGCATCGACTATACTCACTCATCTTATCAACCGATGCATGCTTACAATGATGGAAAAGTAGTTACTTACTCTCACCAGCTCTAGAAATCGATATCCTAACGGACCGTTCAACGGGAAAATACTTGGGATCTCTTCTCTTTCGATCGCCTCTTTTGATAGTTTAATTTTACAACGGTAGGTTAGTTGAGTGAACCTAAGCCATCTTCAAAGTTCAAACATAAGTTTGGTAATTAAAACTTTGCTTATCTGAATCTTAATATCCTTTAGTTTTTATATAAATCCTTATTTCCAACTCCTACGCAACTGATAACGTGATAATTACCAATATGATATCATATGTAATATCTCTTACTCAAATAACGACTGGACAGAATCGTAACAGTATCTTGCTACTACACACCAGGCAACGTGTTTTTCTCCTTTCTCCGTTCAAGGTGTTATGCAATGCGTTAGATGCCCCTCTTGATGGACTTTGCCATGTCTTGGTGAAACTCTGGTGCTTCGTGTATCTGGCACGTAACAGTTTCCAGTTCAAAGAAAAAGAAAATGATATTAAAGGAATGAGAATTCAGAATGAGATTTGGATAGTGAAATAACCAAGTTTGAATCTAGTAATACACAAAACAAGCTTATACCAGTATCCATTTCATAAGGCATGGATGACCAGCACAGCATCCACTTCATCAAAGATTTCCATATTTTTTTTTTATAGGTAATCAAGAAGTTTTATTCATAGAAGTAGGCAAATTAAAGCCCAAGTACATTGAGAGTATACATGAGAATAACCTAATTAGATTTTGCAATCGAAAGGAGAAAATCATGGACATATTTAGCCCATTACAAACAATGGCCCCCCGCCCATAAGAATAATGTTTTAAAAAAGAAAACTTTAAGCTCATCCATTGTTCTCTTGCAGTCTTCGAAGATTCTAATATGTGGTGAGGATCTTGTCGAAAGATGCTGGTTACACCTATTATGGATTAGGTGTTCTCTCTTGTATACAACTAGTGTACTTGGTTACGACTATTGATATTAATAAATTTTTATTTATTAAAAAAAAAAAAACTGAAATTATATGTGGTGAGGATCTTGTCGAAAGATGCTGTCTATACAAAAAAAGCTGCTTTTGAAGTGATCAAGCATGTCTTCTAGCAATTCATGATAGAAGACTGGCATAAATAGATAAGAGTCAAGCATGCGTGATGTTTGTGCGCACACACGTGTCTGCATTTGATATACATCCTTCAACACCTATGGATCATGTCCCACCATGATTCACCATAAATTGTACCACACAAGCATCATCTGAATTCCATTCCCTCCATTAAAGGCTACTGTAGCGCAACACACTACCAAACGAGAGGTTAACTATTACGAGAACTAAAATAGAAAATTAATTAAGATATTAAGCCATAGAGAGAGAGACATACAAACAATGCCACATCAACTGTGTAGGCATTCATGTTATACTGATTAATCTCAAAGCTTCCAAAATTAATACTGAAATACCAACACTACACAGTATTTCCATCATAGGGGGCATCATGGTATGTCTTGTGAGTACAATTTCAACATGGGGGTTCTTCACATATATGTTCAAAGTATCACATAATGGCTTATTTCATGTGAATTGATACGACCATCAAGACCGGTCAATGTTTGTGTGTATTCCTACAGTTCTTCACAATTATGTTAAAAATATCACATAGTAGCTTATTTCATGTGAATTTGATATAACCATCGAGGCTGGTCAAAGTTCCTTATGTGTATTACTACATTCCACTTCGTTATTTCATTATCCAGTTCTCTATCAACAGTATTCTCAATTCTCATTCCTTTAACTTCTTTTTCTTTCTTTTTTAAATGGGTAACTATTTTCCATCTCTGTAAGCATTTATCTGTTGATAAGTTGAGTCGAAAAAATTGATGTTATCCTTGTTTAGAAACCAACTGTATGGGGTTAATGGCAGGAGTCAATCTAACTTATTTATTGTGCAGTTTCATAGTTGCTGAAAGTGATGTGGCTTTGGAAGATGTAGGCACACTTGTCAAGATTGGGTTAGAATTTTTTGAAAAATCGCAAAACAAGCTTTATGCACAGGTGATACATGTTTTTGAAAGGAAGCTTCTTCTGTATATGTTTGTTATCATTTTTTTTTCTTTTTTTCTGAATTATAGTTCCATTTGTGTTGATTAGGCTAAATGGGGGAAGATATTAATGTTATTACTCAGTCGGTATCGCAAGAAATTGTCATTAAAAATTCAGTGGCGGCCTCTTTATGATGCTCTGATTATAACACATTTTACCAGGTGAGTTTTAATGTAACACCATTCCATAGAATGCATTCCCTTTGTGGACATAGATTATTCATTTACTGGTAAAAAGATCAAACTTGTAGTAATTCTATCTGTCTATTTGTGTCTGTATCTCTGACTCTGTATATATCACACAATAGAGTATTTTTGATCTTGCATTTATACTTTTTGAAGCTCCGCATGCTGCTTACATTGGCCTATATACATGCTGCAGGAATACAGGTCCAGAAGGGCCAAGACTAAAACAACGTCATTTTGAGACTATTACTTCTCTTGTTCAATCCTGCAGGAGATTCTTCCCACCGGGTTCTGCCTCTGAGATATGGTCAGAGTTTAGGTAACTGCTTTGAGGGACTATATCTTGGTCAATTAGAACAATTGACTAGGTGACAATATTGACAGTTTAGTTGCTCTGATTTTTTCGTCTTACTTGATAAACTTGCAGGTCTTTGGTGGAAAATCCTTGGCATAATTCATCCTTGGAAGGCTCTGGATTTCTGAGACTGTTTCTCCCTACAAATCTGGATAACTGGGACTTCTTTTCATGGTAATAAGCCAATATATAGCTCTTATTCTTTATGGTTTCTTATGTGACACCGTTTCTAGTTAACCCTCCATTCTTTGCATGGCAGTGATAGGATTAAACAATGGATAGACCTGTGGGACTCAATACCAAATTGCCACTTTTGGAACTGTCAATGGGCTGGTGTTATAGCTCGTGTCATAAAGAATTGCAAGTTTGTCGACTGGGAGTGTTTCTTACCCACACTATTCATTAAATACTTAAATATGTTTGAGGTAAGCATGCCAAATCTTCAAGTAATATTGATTCTATATTGCTATAGAACGGATGATTGGTGGCTGGTTTTGAGTTATATAGTTGATTATGATTTACTTCTACCTGAAGTATTGTCCGAACTGAAGTTGAAGGACATTGTGGATACAAATTATACATTAACGTGGCTTATGAGCCTTTCTTATGAAGATTGTGGTTGAATTTTTTCTGTTTGCTTTCAGTCTCTTTCTCTCTGTCTTTCATATTTTTTCAGGAAGCTGTGATGTATAATTTGTCCTTATTCTATGTGTCTCTCAGTTTTCTGCTGCCATTTCGATTTCCATAATAAATTTCCTGCTTTCATTGGTAATCACAGGTTCCAGTCGCGAATAGATCTGAATCACATCCTTTTCCTCTGGATGTTCCTAAAAACATTAGATTCTTGTTCTCAAACAGCACAGTTTCCCTAGTGAAGGCCATTGCTAAATCAATTGTAAGGATGATATAATATGTCCTAGAATTAGTTGTGTTCATCATGCAATTCCCATAGGATTGCTTCCTCAGATATCATTATGCAATATTCTTATGCTTTGAATTTCAGGTTTATCTACTGAAACCTCATAGTGCAGCACTAGCACACCTTGAGAAAATCATCAACCTTTTGGAACAGTTGGTTCACAATCCTTCTAATGCATTTATCACTTTCTTTTCAAAAGCATATATGTTTGTAATATATCCAATTCATCGGTTGTTGTTGGTTTTCTTGACATAGATATTACCATCCTTCTAATGGTGGTTCATGGACCTATTCATTGGCGTGTTTTTTGATACATTTGGTCATTCAATTCCAGAAACGACTAAAATATGAACAACAGTAAGAATTTTTCGATATTATATTTTTTCTCCATATAATTGCACATATAGTTTACTATTTCTACTAAATTACTATTATCACAGGAACATAAATGACTGCGGACAAGCTGAACTGTATCTGGGAGGATCAGAAAGGACGTTCTTTGTGAACATGGTACTCAATTTAATTGATCGAGGTCAATATAGCAAGAATAATGATCTTTCTGCGACAGTTGCTGCTGCAATATCTATACTGTCCTATGTGGAGCCCTCCTTGGTTCTTCCTTTTGTGGCATCCCGGTATTATATAGCCTTGGAGACGGTTAGTGCCATTGGATATCTTTGTTTGCAGTTTGCACACTAAAAATTTTGGAAACTAATATGAATAACTTGTGATTTTCCCTTACAAAAAAACACCTCTTCACCTTTGATAGCATTCATAACTAGTAGAATATTCTCCTTTGAGTGTTTCTCATTCCTCGTTTGATCAAATTAAGTTATCTTTTATCATGCTCGTCTGCTCAGATGACTGCCACCCACCAGTTGGAAATTGCTGTGAAGTCCATATCATTTGTCACGCGTTCACTACTTCTCACATCCCTCTCACCTTCCTCAATAAAACTTGTTCATCTTGGAGGTGGTAATGAGTTCATCGATCTTCTGACAGTTTCATTATCCAATGCATTACTTGGCTTGGATGCCAATGATCCTCCTAAAACCTTGGCAACCATGAAATTAATTGCTTCAATATTTTCCAATGTAAGCACACAAACCCCTAACATTCAAGCAGACATGGCTCATATGCACCTACTTCGTGAATAAAATGTTTCACTAATCTGCTTTTAACTGCAGTTGGATACTTTAGATGATGATGTAGATGTGTTGTCATTCATGCCAATACGCTTTTCTCAATGGCTGGACGAGTTCCTGTCTCGCCTATTTTGCTTGCTTCTATACTTGGAACCCAGCAGTGTTCTGTAAGTAATGGTCCTCAGTCTCCATCTTTCCACGTCTTACATGTATTCTTTTTCCAGCAGAAGTATAATCCTCAATTTAATTATATAGGATTCATATCCTCATCAGCTTCCCAATTTGAACTTAAATTGGATCAATGATTACTGGTACTGCAGGAATGAAGGTCTATATTCACCAGCAACATCAGGAACTTTTCTTTGCGAGAACCATTCTTACTACTATTGCATGCTTGAAATATTGCTTGGGAGACTTTCAGAATCTCTGTATGATCAGGTCTTGGTTCTTGGCTTTAGATATGTATCTCTAATGGTTTATTATTCTTATAAGGCTTGGCTAAAATATTGCTTTAAACTTTTCCTCAAAAAACTAACAGGCTTTGAGGAAAATTTCCAAGTTTGTGAAAACCAATACTCTCCCTGGTTCAACTGAAGAAGTTGGACTGCTTTGCTGTGCATGCATCCATTCAAACCAAGAAGAGGGGGTCAACAAACTTATTGAGCCACTGTTGTTGTCTGTTTTGTCATCCTTAGATGATACGCCACTTATGGTGTTTGAAGGAGAAATCTCCACTGCATCAATGTCAATCAGGGTACTCCTGTTGTGGTGTTTTATTAGATTTTCTATGTACAATTAGTTTGTTTTTGTGAAAGTTCAATGATTTTATTTTCAGGAAAAACCCACACTTTCTCCAGCTCTTGAAACGACAATTAGTTATCGATTGAAAGTATTATCAATCGCCATCAGTTATGGAGGTCCTGCACTTCTACATTACAAGGATCAATTTAAAGAAGCTATCCTTTCTTCTTTTGACTCCCCATCGTGGAAGGTCTTGTAATGATCTGTGGTTAAGTGATTTATCTGAGTGTTGAGAATCCTCTCTAGTAATGTACAATTGTGTCTAAATGGGATTGTCACATACAATACTGTGACAGTCTGCTGATTCATATGGTTTAGTTAAATTTTACTTCTTTTTGTAAAGCTTCTGGTCATTTGGCAGGTCAATAAAGCCGGTAACCATCTTCTTCGATCACTCCTCAAAAGCCTGACACGCTATTATCCTGCTGATCAGTACAAGTATGTTAATATTTCCACTGGAACACATGATTCTATTTAACCTTTTTAATCTCTATCTACAGACAAATAAATTTAATGTTCCTGTTTGCTAGGTGCATATTGCGTCGCCCTGGTGCTACTACACTAGATAAATGGATTAGCACAAAATATTATTCTAATGATGAACTAACAATGGCCCCCAAGTGGCATATTCCGAGTGATGATGAAGTCCAGTTTGCAAATGAACTCTTGGATCTTCATCTTCAATCAGCTTTGGATGATCTTTATAGAATATGCCAAGCTAGCGTCCATTCTGACCCAGGTGATTGACGTGTTCATCCTTTTTGGTGGTTTTCCCTTATTCTGGACAGATGAAGTGAAGGAATCTCTTATTTTGAGGGGGTTACTCCTTTATTTATTTTTTGCTTTGAAAGCCTAGTAGTGAGTTGTGAAATCTTGAGTGTTGTAGTTTTTTTTAATCTTCACTTATAACCAAGCATTTTTAGGAACCCATAACATTTTCCAGAAGAGAAATTATTTAGCCACCAAGAGATCCCACAAAATAAACCCATAACCTGGCGTGGCTTGATGTAGCATGTTAGATTGTAAAACTGCTTTTATTGTAAAGTAAATCTAACGTATCATATGAAACTATGTCAATTTGTGGGTTTACTTTTGTGGGATTTCTTTGTGGCTGTAGCACTTCTCTTTTCAGAATTGATGGTGGTTGAAAGTTTACGTCTGACAGCTTTAATGAGTATTGGGGGAAATGTGGAATTCAAAAAAGTTCTCCTGCCCTAATACATCAGAGCAGAATGGTGTCAGTGGAAACAAGCATTGCCATATGACTTGACATTAATGACACATTCCTCTATTTAGAGGTTCCCATATATGTGTATATGTTCAGATATATACACTATCTATGCATTACTTATAAAAAAAAATATACACTATCTATGCATAAATCCCAGTACCTGACAGTTGCATGCAATTTGTCACCCAGGAGACAAGAAAGAGCATTTGAAGGTGCTTCTTTTACGTGTTAATTCCTCATTGCAAGGTGTTTTGTCTTGCTTGCCGGATTTCAATATGCCCTCCAGTAATGCCATGGTTGAAGATCCAGATAATGCTTCTTTCCTAATAGCTGGAGCAATAGGTTCAAGTGTTGGCAGCACTGAATTGCGGGAGAAAGCTGCCAAGATCATACATGCCATCTGCAAGTAATGTTTGAATTTCAGCGTTCTGTGTATCTTTCCTTCAATTGGTTGGTTATGAATCGCATTTATCTTATTTATATATTGTCGGGCAGATACTTATTAGAGGAAAAGGCAGACGACAGCATCTTATTGACACTTGTTATTCATATTATGGATGCTTTAGTAAACTACGGTAATGGACATTGCATCTGGATGAATTGAATGTTGAATTTTTGAGCTACCTAAAGTATCAATCCATATTTGTCCTGTCTGACCTTATTTTTCCCCGTTCTATGTGTGTTTCACAGGAAATTCTTGGTATGATCAGTGGTCTGGGGAGGTTTGGGATTTGGACTCTGCAGCCATAATAGAGCCTCCAATAAATTTTATTGTGTTATCACACTCTAGAGGAAAGAAAAGGTGAAGAATACAAAGATTTGGTCACCCTTTATCACATGAAATAAGCACCTATAGCTTAGCTAATTAATCACCGAGTCCTTTTGTCCATTTAGGCCAAGGTGGGATGTTATCGACAAGGCATACCTGCACAGTATGTGGAGATCGTTTAAGTCATTCTATCATAAATTTTGTACAAGTGGGAATTTCTATCCATCCTACCACGTGATTCCTCTAATTGATGATCTTCTAAAGCTCTGTCTGCATAACTATGGAACTATACGCAGGTGAGACAACTCTATGACCCTGCTACATGATCAAACTTTCTTAGAGAAACCTTCCATTTAATTTGAGTGCATTGTGACTGTATGCTGCATACCAGTGCGAAATGTGCCTTCTAGCTTTGGTAGCTCATTCAAAGCAAGCTAAAGATGACATATAGTGTTAAATTAGACTTTGATAAATAATGATGCACGTACCTGACGAAGCATGTGAAATCAATCAGAAGACACTGTCTGAAACCAATGTGGGTCTCCTTGATTCTGACCATTGCTGATAGATTTGATTATGCAAAATAAAAGCAGAAAAGATGAAATAATCGAGTTCTGATTTTTTGGACGTGGCATTTGTTTATTCTCCTACGGTTCCACCCCATTCCGCTATGTTTAAGACTCCAGGACACAAATTTTCGAAACTGCCTAATAAAACAAAATAGACTTAATTAAAACTTGAGAAAAACTTGGAATAATCAAGAAGCATCAGAAATTTCTCTAATTTAGGTGGTTGAATAGTGAATATTTTTCCTGGCAAGTGGTCAACTTGTTTATCATGTCTCTGTTTCTTCGATCATTTATATGTACATTAATTTCAAATTAATAAAGGATATCTTGTAGACATTTAGTTCTATGGAATTGGTTTCTAATCAAGTTAGGAAGTCATGCTCAAATTATTCTAGATTTTTATTGTAGTGATCCATTGTACTTAATTTAAATTTTGATATGGTACCCAGACTTGCTGGAAAATCTTTGCTGAAGATATTCAAGAGGTGGCCATCTATCATCTCAAAGTGCATTCTCTCTCTTACTGAGAACTTACAGGATCCCAACTCACCTGAACATGCTGTGCTAGGTTCTTGTGCAATCCTTGCCTCAAAAGCAGTTTTCAAGCATTTGGCAATGGTAGTCTTTTAGGATAGTGTGCTACAAAATTTTTTGAAAAGTATTTTTCCCTTGATATCTCTCTCTTCCACTCCAGGATCCAAAGTCATTATCTTCATTCATCTTTGGGATTCTTTCAAGGTAGGTAACCTTTTTTCTTTTTGAATTGTCAAATTCCAAATAACTTGTTGACATATACTTTGGTTTTCATTAATATTTTTGCAATGTGATTCTCTTGTTTCTACTTGAAGCTCCCACCATGAGTCACTAGAAGCCCAGAAAGTAATCAATGAGGTAAATACCATCAGAGTATTTACAATCCATAGTTGTGAGTTCCAGTTGTTTAATGTTAATATCTAAGTGCCAACAGCTTTTTGTTGCATACAACATCTACTATGCTGGAGTATCTAGAAGCATTTTCAGGATGTCAGATGATCAAATAGATGGAACAGATTTTGCAAATTTGGTTTCCAAGATTGTTTCTATGGGGTCTGATTCTATCAGCTTGCATTGGCGGTAATGGGTTGTTTGAATCTGCCTCTTATTTGTTTTTTTTTTTTTTTAGCAATGTGCAAGCACCAAAATCAATTAGTGGACATTCTACATCTGTAGAGATCATTATGTCCTTACTCTAAATTTGTACAGAATTTTGCTTTTGTCAGATATAACCTGATGGCCAATAGGGTTCTGCTCCTCTTGGCTATGACATCTAGAAATTACCTCAACTCCTCTTCAAAAATGTTGCGCGATACTGCTGGTCAGCAATTTTTGCTATGTTTTTATTTCGTCGTCTTTTTAATAGCACTAAGGCTACTGATTAAGTGCACCTGTCTTGATCTCATTTTTTTATTGTTTTATTGGTTATGCCTTCTCAGGTCACTTCTTGAAGAATTTAAAATGTAAACTTCCTCAGACTAGAATTCTAGCAATCTCAGCCCTAAATACACTGTTGAAAGAATCACCTTATAAATTGTCAATGGAGGAATGTCCTTTCTTTTCTGATGATTTTAAAGGAAAGACAAGATCGTCACTTGAAAAAGCTCTGACTCAAATTTTTCAAGAAGATGGCTTTTTTAATGAGGCATTGAATAGTCTAGCTCTTGTTCATATAATCACTGATGTTGAAGGCACATCTTCTGGAGGAAACCATGGAAGTTCTATTTTTCAGAGCCAAGCAGACAAATCCATTACTCGTTTTTACTTTGAATTTTCAGCTTCATGGCCACGTACTCCTTGTTGGATCTCTTTCTTAGAAAGTAATTCTTTTCATTCAAAATTTGCCCGGATTTTTAAGCGGCTAGTCCAGGAATGTGGCATGTCTGTTTTATTGCCACTTAAAAGTACACTGGAGGAGTTTGCCAATGCCAAGGAGAGGTCTAAGCAGTGTGTTGCTGCCGAGGCATTCGCGGGCATATTGCATTCTGATGTCAATGGTACTTTGGGAGCATGGGACAGCTGGATGATGGTCCAGTTGCGGAATATCATTTTAGCACAATCAGTTGAGTCCATACCTGAGTGGGCAGCATGTATACGTTATGCAGTTGGTGGAAAAGGGAGATATGGAACCAGAATTCCTCTCCTAAGGCAACAAATCCTAGATTGTTTGGCACAACCTTTACCTCCAAAAGTAACTACCACTGTAGTGGCCAAGCGCTATACTTTTCTGTCAGCAGCACTTATAGAGTTATCCCCACAGAAGATGCCAGTAGGTGAATTACAACTCCATAATAAACTTCTGCAGGAGCTTCTTGGTAATATGTGTCATTCCTCTGCCCAAGTGAGCTTTCCTCTTATGAATATAGTACAACAGATTTTCTAAAAATTAAATGTTTTTTCATATGCCCTTCTTAATTTTAAATTCTGGAGATAATTACACTTGGACATGTAGAAAAATCTTGAGTATAGCAATTCTAGTGTAAAACGTTCCAGAATAATATCATCTAGCTTTTTGCTTAATATTCTTGTTGAAGCAGAAACAAATATCAACTACAGTTTAATTTGAGGTAATCATAGATATAAAGAGAGATTGGTCGAGATTATTTTAACTAGTATTATATGTTATTTCACCCTCATAATGTTTTTCACACATTATGTATATAGATTATGAACTGCCTAAACAATAATTCTTGAACAGTGAACAACCAGAGCCATTGGAAAATAAAAAATATTTCATTGTCTGGCATTGGAAGGTGGTAAAATATTTTAATCTTGATTGTCTTTTTTCCAGGTATAAAAAAGAACATATCTTTAGATGTTCATTGGTAGAAAAGGAAAAATTGTAGTTTTATTCTGTTTTGCAACAACTAAGGGTTATTTTCTAGTCTATTTTGATGCAAGGTTTTGATTTTCTTTTTGGGTGGTATGGGACAGGTAAGGGAAGCTGTAGGTGTCACCCTTTCTGTGTTGTGCTCTAACATTCGGCTTTATGCGATATCTGATCATCATCATTCACATGAAGGAGCAAACAATGATGTCAATAATAGACTTATGGAAGATTGTTTTCAAATTTTAACAGAAAAAGCGTCACAAATGTTAACAAATATTCAAAATGCCAGCCACTGTGTCAATCTGGAGACTTCAAGGAATATAAGTGCTCCAGATGTGCACTTGAATGGCGATTCCCAAGATAATGTCAAATGGATGGAAACGGTAGGTCTATATGTTTAGATTTAGCTCAAATCGATTCTTCATTAGATTATAGAAACTATCGATAACTTTAATTTCTTAATATGTGCAGCTGTTCCATTTTATCATCTCTTCTTTGAAGTCTGGAAGATCTTCATGTTTACTGGATGTAATTGTGGGACTCCTTTATCCTGTAATTTCTTTGCAGGTATGTAAGTACAAATTTGGTCCCGTTCTTATTACTTCACAAGCATGCACTTGAGGTTCCTACTCGATTCTAAATTTTAATGCCTACTGCTCATGCTTCTGTCCCTTTCAATTCATTCTTAAGCAGATAATGGAAATAGTTGACCATTACGCAAGAGTCTTGTGGGAGTGAGCAGGAGTCTCGTGGTAGTGATAGATTTGTTTTCTAAATTGTGGAGAATTCCATTTCGAAAGGAGTAAGCCTAGAATAACGAAATTGCTTTGCAGCTGTCCTAGTTATCTTTTCAATGCCCTGCCTCTGTTGGTTTTTCCATACTCACCAAAAGTGCGAACACCCAAACGATGTGTGGGAAATTATTAATTTTTTAATTCTATTATATTCTTCCACGATTCTCATAGTTGTGAGAAGCTCGACATACTTGTCAATTAATACACAAAGAGAAGAGGGAAATTTAAAATAGAAATGAACCACCATGTTGCCTATGCAAGAGATAGCTAATGAAGTGGTAATCAATGGTGGATAAAGGGTGGAAGTTGACAAGAAGTACAAAAGACAGGAAGTGCAAGAGATGGTAATAAAGTGGTAATAAAGGGTGGAAATGTAATGTGTTTGTATTATAATTAGGGAATAATACAGTAATTAAAAAACAAAATTAAAATAGACAAATGCTTTGGAGGCAAAATATTTTACAAAGCGGATGTTTCAGCTTTTTATGTTGTAATAGATAGATGCAGCCGATAAATGGCCAAATCTAAAGCATAAAAATTCCCCTGAAATGAGATTTTGCTGAATTGTCAGCATGAGATTTTTTTATACAAACATTTGCCATGAAGATTCTGACTTTTAGTAACCACTGTCCCTTGGTCTGCTGATGCTACCCTGTCACCCCTTCCTTTTGGGTATGATTAGGTAAAAGATGTAAATTTATAATTTCCGGACTTATACAAGCTCTTCATCATCATGGATAGCATGATACATACTTTCTATTGCTTAACGGGCAGTTATCTATGTGCTCGGCAGTAAAGCATTTGAGCCATAGTGATTCACTGAATACGAATCTGAATATAAATTCTATGGAACTTTCTGATGTCTAGCATGTATGGCTTAATTAGAAAAGTCTAACATGCTCTTAGAGCACATTTTTCATTAGTTTGGAAGATTTTGATGTAGAAGTAATCTGCTCAAGATGTTCCGTCTTTTTTTTCACAATATTTTGTCATTGATTTGATTGGGCATGATAATACATGTTGGAGAACTGTTATTTGCTTTCTGAAGGAAACATCAAATAAGGATTTGTCAACATTAGCCAAGGCAGCTTTTGAATTGCTAGAATGGAGAATTTTCTGGGAACCCCATCTCCAAGAAGCCGTATCTGTGATTCTTTCTTCAGCTATTGATTCTAACTGGCGAACAAGATCTGCAACGCTGACATATCTACAAACTTTTATGCACAGGTATGGCTTCTTACAGGGGTTTACTTTTACACCATGTACTTCCCTATTATATAAGGTAACTGATTCTAACTTGACAAGATGATGACTTCGAATTCTAGCCTGTGCTGAATATTTGTTGAAATGAATATGCAAATAAAGTTGCACACTCTTTCTGACAGGCACACTTTCATTTTCTCCCGTTCAGAGAAACAAAAAATCTGGAGAACTGTTGAGAAGTTACTCATAGACATCCAAGTGGAGGCAAGTCTTGCTAAATAATTGAGCTCCAAATGGAAGTGAAATAACGGTTTTGGCATATCCTTATTTCGCAGAAACTAGTATTTGTAATTTCATGAATGATGGGGTGTCCTTATTGAGAACATTAATCTCATGAACCTAAATTTGTGATTAGAAGTCAGACCCCTGGAATGATAACATCTGGCCTGCAGTCATTTGGTTCTTAAGAAGAGCTTATGGCTTTTGTTATGGACCAGAGTAGTTGGCAAGAGATAGGATTTTGTTAGTTTAACTCATGTATTGTACTTTAATTTATGGCTTAGGTAAGAGAGCATGCTGCAGCAGTCCTAGCAGACTTAATGAAAGGAGTGGATGAAGACCAAGCTAGACATTTCCTTGATAGAGCTTACAATGAGGCAAATGCTCTCCATAAGAAGAGAAAGAAGATGTTAGTTTTTGTGCTTCTGAGCTCATTTAGCTGTCAGCTACTTAATGTACCTTCTAAACAAGCAGAGAGTGCTGTATGGATGAAATGTTTATGAAATTAGTCTTAGGACCTGCATGCATGCATATCATGTACCATGAATATCCATCCGTTCACTTTTATATTTGTTTTCCCTTTATGTTGGTAAAAAAAAAAAATTCATGGAAATGAAACCAGTGAACATAAAAAAGGGGGATTTTGTAGGCTTATAGAATATAGATACTTCGTGGAACAAGATGCCATTCCCGGTTTATTAATGCCATCAAAGCATCCAGTCTATCATTATGCAATGCTTTATAGTTCCTTTTCTTATCAAAATGAATCCTCCTGTGGTTCACCAGAAAGAAAACTTTATGTGAAACACGACTGCCTGCAACATCAAATATAACATGCTTGTTTCTTGAATTGGATTTTAGTTACTCATTTTTACACCCCATGTCATTGATGAACATTTGTAGCACACATGCTTAATGAGTGGGTAAAATGCATGCATGTATACAAAAGTGCTCGTATATTAGATTTTGAAACTGGGTTCTCCATGTTCAAGTTTATATTATGATCCTAAGTTTGGTAATTTACAAATGCAGAAATTTAAATGATGGTCAATCTGTAGCCTCTATTCATGGTCCTGTACTTGCGTTGGCAGCTTCGGTCCTATCAGCCCCTTATGATATGCCCAGGTGTGTAATGTTAAAATAAGAAATTAATATTATTGTGTGAATGCAGAACTATCTGATTAGAGCTTCATTTCACATAATTGATAAAGCTGATATGTATTGGACTCCTTCAACAAGTGCTGCTAATGTATTGGACTTATATTTGGATAATAAGGGAAACACAAATCAAATCATTACTGTAATTATTGAGCAGTTTCACGCATGAAACAACGAGTACAAGAATAGACATGAATAAGATTCCTGTGTCGGAATGTGAACCTGAAAGGCATGCGTAAAGGTAAGATTTTTGTCTGAATCTATTTTTCTGCATGGGCACTTAAGATGATCAAAGTACTTAAAAATATAATTCGACGGAATAGCTATTTAAAACCAATGTTCATGCAATCCAACTGTATTACCAAAACAAAAGAATGCAAAAACAAAACAATATAGAATGTTTCACAGTTCAGTAACTCAGCATTTGAAATTTGCCTAAAGAATTGGCAACTTGATGAGTGAGGCATCGACACCAGACTGTAGTGGCATGTTCTGCTTAAAGCCACAAACTACACCAGACATGAGATTAGCAGATTTGAGAGGAGTTGAACCACTCTTGTTTAGCCATGGTCTAACATCCAAACTGTTTGCCTGTTAGATGTCCAATGTGGGTTCTTGATTAGATCATAAGGAGTCATCTCAAGACAAAAATTTTGATAAGGTCTGCTCGAAGAATGGGACACTGGTTGAGAATTTAGAAAGATTTTGACTTTATTTTCTTCCATCCACACCTCAGAATGATGCTTTTTTTCTGTCTGTACATAAGCTAAAAATATTCATTGTTTCATTTCAGTTGGCTGCCCAAGCATGTTACATTATTGGCTCGTTTTGGTGGGGAGCCATCACCAGTGAAATCCACAGTTACAAAAGCAGTTGCAGAGTTCCGGAGAACGCATGCAGATACATGGGACATTCAGAAAAATTTATTTACTGAAGAGCAGCTTGAGGTATCTTCATTTTGAGGTTATCTTCCCACACAGGCTACATAATATTAGGATTTTAATTATTTATTTGGTTACCCTTGCAGGTTTTGGCTGATACATCCTCTTCATCATATTTTGCTTGATCTAGGATGTATTCCTAGTAAGAGAAAAAAAAACGCTGTTGATGACTTGCTTTTTTGGCAAGGGGGAGTTGTGTATACCAGTTACGAAATTATTTTGAAGCTGCCCCACTTTAAAGGACACAAGCTCTCTACAAACGAGCTGAAATCTTTGCTTTTAAGATTGCTGTATGCGTTGGGGCAGTCTTCCTTCTTGTCGGGACAGACTTGATTTAATTAGTGTAGTATGAAGGGGGACAGTCTTTTATAACAACAGTTCTTCTATATACAACCAACGGTGGGGAACCGCCGGGTAATCAGCTGGCATAGCATAATACCACATCAACCGATATATTAAAAAAAAAACCAAAAAGAAAGTTTTGATTTCTGTCGTCGTCTTCGTGGGAGGGGAGCTATTTCAGACAAACATTCGAATAACAAGACATATCTACCTGCCAATTTAATTCATGAGAATTTTACAGATGGTTGAATTGTAGGATTACTACTGGAAGACTTTAGAGGCCACCGAAGTTTGAATGGACTCTCAACATCATTCACAAAACTGTCTAAGAAAGAAAAAAAAAACATTCCTTTTCACACTTGGATGATTTAAATCATGAAAATAATGTCTTAAGAAAGAAAGAGCCTTCCTTTTTCAATGCTTGATCTCATCACGAGCTTGTTCTCATGGTGAATCTCTCGATGTCGTCCAAAAGTGGTTTTTTTCCTTAGGTTTTTTTTTTCGGTTCTTACTAGATTTCTTGCCAAGTGTGCGCTTTGAATCCTTGGCTTCTTTGTAAAAATCCTTGGCTTAGCTACAAAAATTCTTGGCTTGACCCCGGTCTCGTTACAGAACTGATGCACAACGGCCTCATCATGCTTCTGAATCCTCCACCCCAGACTCTTGGCCAGCCCCAATATCTTGTCCTTTTGCTCCTATGTGAACTTGGTCCTAAACCTCTTCTTCGAACAACAACCCACATAATTTCCCCACTTAGATTTTACCTTCTTGGTGATATAAGTAAATATGTCATTCTCCCTTTTAATTTTCAACTAAGGTAAAAAAAAGTAAAGAATTAGATAAATGGGTGTGGGGGAGGTGGTTAAGATTGTGAAATTTAGAAGAAATAGTGGTTTGTGGTACAGTTGGCTAGGATTGTGAAATTCCCAGTCTTATCTTCTCTCTTCAGCTTCGTCTAAGGAAGTGAACATCACAAAAGGAAGAAAAAAGGTTCTCTGTAATGGCAGTTTGGGAGAGAAAAAAAAATTGTGAAAAAAAGAAAAGTTATGCAGTTTGGAAAAAAAAACGTTGGGAAAAAAAAAAAAAAGGCTATGAACTGATGCAGTTTAGGGGGAAAAAAAAACTTTGACCACTCAGTAATGCACAATTGGATAGAAGCCCAAGGAGACAAAACTCACGAAGATGGAGATGGAGAAAATCAATTTCAAAGGATCTTGCGAAGATGGAGATGGAGAAGATCAGAAAAGACAAAACGGCGAAGTGGATGGGAGAAGGAGGAGGAGGAGGAGAAAAAGGGGAAAAGCTTTGTGGTAGATGACTACGGGTGAATCGTTAAATAATTTTGAATGAAATGAACCGTTTCATTAAGCCACCACATAGGACTCGATTATGCACCGGTTCCTCAAACCGGTTGCATTCAGCACTTTTCTTATAACAAAGCACTCTTTCCTTTTTTGAAGGTAGAGAATGTCATGTCACGTTCTTGTATGTTTTAAAAGCAGTAACATCCTTTTTTTCCTTGTGTAATGTCTATGGTAAATTTCAAATATTAATGTCCATTTGAGGGGTTTTTTTTTCCCTGAATCCAATATTAATCGAACTTTTCAAGATATACTTAAGTGGTAAAAAGGAGGAGTAAACAGAGAAAAGGACCGACTTGGAGGTATGGGAGTAAAGAAAATGGTAAATGCACCAGCAGTTGTCAAACTAGTAGAACCATTTGATGAAGCCTGAAGGTGTTTTATATGACTTCTCGAGGTTTATGTATGAAACAGAAAATTGTCGTTGAATCCTCACTGGTCAAGATAATTGTTGCATATCGGCAGACCAGAATACGAATTGTGCTCTATGATCTGATTAAGGGATGCATGGGGCATTAATTAATTAATTCTTTTAACAGCATTTCATTTTGTTTTGATCTCTTCCAGTTGATCATGATGGCCTCATGATCAGCATGTTACATTACGGCCGAGCTGGTTTTGCTGAGAATTAATTGAAATTCAAATCTATCATGTACAGTTACAACGCAGTTGCATCCTCGTGAGTTCCGGTACTAAACCCGTACGTGCGTGCAGATGATTTGATACACGCACGGCCTGTTTGGCATACGTAGCTGCATAGAAATATAAGTAGAGCTATATGTATTTACAATTTTACTTATAAGACTATTTTTATCAATTTTCTTTTAAAATTTAAATTTTAAATTTTAAATTTCATGATTTTCAGCAGCGTATCAATAACTGATACATAGAAAAGTAAAATATATATAACATTTTCCCAGAAATATTACTCCTCCAAGAAAACCAAACCAATAATATTGATCATCAGGTTTCCTGAAATTATTCTTCTTATTAATTAAACAGTTGCAGGTTCTGGCTGATGTATCCTCTTCGATCGATCGTCATCATATTTTGCTTAATCTACAATATTAATTGTATTATTCCCAGTAACAGAAAAAGGTAAGATCAGTTGAAACTGATCTATATATTGGCAAGAAAGAAATTCTGCCTTAATTTGTACGTTGTTGAATTTCAAGTACCTATATAATTTCATGGAATGAGCTTTATTAATTATTTACATGTTTATTTTTATTTTTATCTTTATATATTATTCTTTGCCATAACCAATATTTGAAGTAGAATTAGTTCCTGCAGCTAGCCTTCTTCTGCCTCGTCGATCTGTTGCATCGTGTGTAACCTTTGTTAAACGATTGGATATTTCATTAGGTCATGATCAGATGGTAAATCCCACAAGACACAGTCTGAAGCGAACATGCTGCTGGTTCCATTTCTGATTTCTTTTCCGCCCTCAGAATCCTCTCCTCCATTAATAATTCCTCCCTCTAGTTTTTCATGCAACCGAACATGCTGGTCCCCTGCAGTGCACGTGCTTCCTGTACAGATACTGATCTGGCTCCATGGCGATCGGTTCCCATCATTTCCAAAAGATGATGATGGGCCATACTGATGGTGATATCCTCCAGAGATAGAAGCAGGGAAAGCAGTAGTACTGCAGGCCCCTGCAAAATTTGCAGTAGAAGAGTCCCATGGCGTGTTTGATGGTAGCATGTCATGAGGACGTTCTTGTATAGCCCTTGATATACCGAGCTTGATCTTCTCGATGGTGTCTTCTTTTTCATCATTCTTACCGTTGATATTAATATTATAAGTAGATGGGGGTGGCGCTGCAGTAGTAGTACTAGTACTGGGGGGATGATGGATCTGGAAGTCAATGCGGTTCTTGGTAAGGAGGTGGAGCATTTCGTCTTTAAAGCAGCCAAGGGCCGCTTCTGCCAGGTGAGCCACCTGAGGGGGTGCCAGTGTGGTGGCAATTTCAGCCATGAGGTGCGAGAAGGGCTTGTGGGTGACGGGATCAATGCCCATGCCCGAAAGCTTCTTTTTGAGCTTGGTGTTCCAGTGATTTTTTACATCGTTGTCTGTGCGACCAGGCAGCTGAGCTGCGATTAGTGACCATCTGGATACCCAATGTACTCACCATGTCATTATTAATTAATTAATTAAGTAATTACTACTACTCAAATTAATCATATATGTTAAGAAGAACACATGCAATATCATTTATATATATATATATATATATAGAAAAGAGCACCAAGTATGATCATGAATTGGTTTACCGGTTGCCAACAACGGAATGAAGCTTCACTATAGTTTGCTCTTCTGCATCGGTGAATTGGCCATGCTTTAGATCAGGACGAAGATAATTAGTCCACCTTAGCCTGCAACTCTTCCCGCATCTTTGAAGACCTTTAATTAAGTGTATGAAATACGAGGAAGATGGAGTTAGTTTGTCGAGAGAGAGAGAGAGAGAGAGAGAGAGACAAGGCAGAAAGCAAACCAGCATTCTTGGGGATGAGACGCCAGTTACGAGTGCCGTGTTGGGCAATGTAGGAAGAGAGCTTGTTGTCTTCTTCCGGTGTCCACTGTCCCCTTTTGACGTTGTCCTTCTCACAACATGGAATCCTACCCATCCTCTGGTTTCTTTTGAATTTTTATTCTCCGAGAGCAGGAAAGAAAAAAAGGTTTTAATGCAAGGCAGGAAAGATTAAAAAAAATATACAGAGAGAGATGGGATGGATGTAAAAAGACGAGGATTATGTGCTGCTGCCACTCTTTTAAGAGTTTTAGTAGGTTAGCTAATCTTTTAGAGGTTTTGAAGAAAAACAAAGGAGCCCATTAACGTTTGTTTGGGTTAGTTTTCTAATATTTGAGACCCAGCTAAGTGTTTTATTTATATACATATATGAAAGAAAGGAATGGTGTTGCAATTGCATGGGGTTATTTTTGCAACATCAAAGGTGCATGATTTTATTAAAGAATTCAACGCTGTTGAGCGTGTGAGAGATGGGCCGGTAGCTCACCCACAAGACGCCCGGTCAACCCCTCTCTCTCTCTCTCTCTCTCTCTCTCTCTCTCTCTCTCTCTCTGTGCCCTTGTTGACTGCTCTGCTTTGCTTAATTGGGTTTGGGCTATGGTGATAAAATGTTGGGTGGCTTTCTGCTTCACTCACACAAATCATCAACCATTGAGAGTGAGGATTGCTTGTCTTTTAATTTTTTTAACCTTTTAAGGTGGTTGCTTCACGTGCAGGTCTCACGCAAACCTCAGAAACAATTGTCTCTCATTTTGATTCTTTATTTAGTTGGTTTCAACTTTCGTGCACACTTTGCTGGCTTTTAGCTGCTACTACTACCAAGGCCCGCCCAGCAGCCATTGCTGCTGCTCTTTCGAACGGTGTCCGTACAAAACATGCCCGAAATAATAGCAGTGTAGGATAGGGAGTGAGGGATCAAAACTATTCCAGCATCTAAAGCCACCAACATCCCACCTAAACCCACATCTTTTCAATACGAGAAATAATTTTTACAATTCTAAATTATGCAAGTCTTATATCTAAAAAAAAAAAAAAATTAATAATCTGAGACCCACATAAAAAAATTATTTTTTTAATAGTAGATCTATGTTTTTCAAAGAGTCCGTGAGACTTGCACACTTTGGACTATATCTAACATTACTCTTAACCAAACATATCTATAACAAGTCACGTATTTATAGATTTACTTTTATAAAAAAAAAAAAAAAATTGTGGTTAGATTTATCTTCTTCTAATGTCCCCGCGGGGGGGGGGGGGTTTATTTTATAGTCCATAGTTGTTGGCATTATGGCTCACAACAGGCTCCGGTCTGGGCTGCATGCTTTCCTACTCAAATCTAACCTTCTCATGTGTTTCGCTCGATCCGTGACACCATGCAACAACGTTTGAAAGAAGTATAAGTTGCTAAAAGATTATTAAAAAGTAAAAACCCACAAGTAGAAGAAGGAAGACTATTCATAGACAGCATAATTCAAGCTTGGTACTTCCTAGCAACCGGCCAAACGTAAGGTGTTTCATTTAAACATTTACAACTCTTTTTTTTTGGATCAAATTCAGGATTGGGGTTTCAAATTTAAGCAGCTTTATCCACATATTATTCCCTTTTGTTAAGTGTAGTCGACTCTTGCAAAGAAAAGATAGTTTCAAAAGAATTGAGAGGTTGCAATGTCACCTTTTACTCTTGAATATGTCGTGTTGATAAGCGAGCCTAGCCCGTGTTTAAAGCGTTATTCAAGTAGTAAAATCCTCGACGAAAACACAAGGGAGTTGAGATGACCGAGTGTTGACTCTTGAGGGCTATAAATTCCAATAATATCAACTGTTGCAAAACTAAACTATCTTTAATGTGACCCCCCAAACTGGGTCGACTACCAGTGAAGCTGCCTCATTTGAACTCGAGGGCAGGCCAAAGCAGGTGTGAAAGAAAAAGGACATTCTGAGGAATACGCATTGCCCCAATTCAATAAGGTTTCCATGTCCCAGATCAACCTCTTCCTTAAAAACTAAAATTTTACAACAATACAATACCAATACCAATACAGATAGTGTCACTTCTTGGCATTCCAAAACCAGCACCCTATCCACAGTCCTGATGGTTCTTATGTGTTCCAAAATTCCCCTTCATGAATCATTATTACAAATTAATGCCTTCAACTAAGATGTAAGCCATAACCATTTAATCTTATTGGATGCACGCCCCTTCGGAACTAAACTTGAATGTGCTTATTTATGAGGAAAAAAAAATCTTGATATTTCTATGATACAATTCTTTCTTCTAATCTTAGCAAACATTTGACAATTGACAGCCACGCGGTAGCTGAAGAAAAAAGAACATAATAGGTAAGACACTGGCCAACCGAATTCACTGAAAATCACAAGCAGGTGGAATAAACTACAATTTGAAATATATACAGCCAAATTGACCAAAGATTTTGGAGATCTACCTCAAGAATCGACGCCTTCCTTGACTAAGTTTTTAATTCCTTATCAGCATCTGCAAAATCATAATCCAATACGTATATTGTCACCCTCTAAGTCAAAACAAACTTCATTTACTGTATTCAGACATTGATAAATATCAATTGGAAGTTGGATCTATAGAAGCTTTCATTTATAACTCACCCACTGAAGAAGGATCTACATGTACAAAAAAACTTGCAGCGACTATTAGATAGCAGAGAATAAGCATTAGTCCTTTAAAGTAATTGGAAGTTCCTTCCTGCAAACAAAACATTGGCAACATCAAAGAATATGCATCTAAAATTACCAGAAGATAAGACTTACCGTGACAATTGAATCTGCAAAAGTTGGTGGCAGAAACTTTTCCAAACACAATGAATTAACAAGACAACTCAGAAAGCAGTTGGACTTGCATCTAGGATTAAATTAAATTAAATTACACTTCACCCAAGGATAGTTTGGGTTGAGCTCGGATCATTAACCTCAATCACATATGCTTTAATAGGTTTCAGCAAAAAAGATTTCTGTGGGTGAAGTATAACTTTTCAAAACACAGTAGGTAACTCGAACTCAACCCAAACCACCAGTGGGCGAAGAGTAACTTTCCCCTATATGTACAACACTTATTACTAGAGAGCCTTAAAATTATAGAGATTTGTTATTCTTAGTCGGTGAAATATTAACCTGCAGCATGAAGGCAACTACTAAGACGGTTATAAAAAGTGTTGCTGTCTCGAAAAGTTGAAAGTTTAAGTCCATTGGTTGCCCCATAATCCAACTGGCCACTACACAAAAAGGAATCTGCAAATATATAATGCTGATTTTAGTAGATATTGATCAGAAACAAAAATCTATAACAAAACAATCCCAACAAACAAATCATGAATGCAAAGGTACCTCCTTAATGAATGAGCCATCCGAGCATTAAATGAATTATATAGGGATACCATTCTGATGATAAGATGGATGTAGATACAAAAAAACAGAGGACCTGACTTGCTCGAAGCTACTGACTTGCTCAAAGGTTTGATGCTCAGGTCACAATAAACATCTCATCACACATAACAAAGATCACATGAACCGCATTTATTTATTCATTTTGATAAATAAAAATTTATGTAACAAGGCTTCAATAGGAGCATATCGCGAATGTTGTCCCGTAATAGTTTTCTGCAATATAAGTTGGCAACAATAGCTGTTTGGAAAGAAGTTACCCATGAAAACAATTATGACCATAACCTGTCCTTTTTAGCAGATGAGATGTAACAACCCACTCTCCACGGTTGAGAATAAAGTCAATTTTAAAAATTCTTGGGACCGGAGTGCTAATACTAAACTTGACTTTAAAATATTTTCTTATAATTGCGCCAGATACAAAGATTCTATAAAATCGTTCTTTATAAAAAATACTAAGATCATAAGAGGGAGTGTGCGAAAGCATT
The DNA here is from genome assembly GCF_001411555.2 of Juglans regia. NCBI lineage: Eukaryota > Viridiplantae > Streptophyta > Magnoliopsida > Fagales > Juglandaceae > Juglans > Juglans regia. The sequence continues at coordinate 24,112,706 of NC_049909.1, read as the reverse complement.
TATTAAAAATTTTCAAAGTCTATGCCATAAAAATCATAACTTAAAATCTCTATACACGATCTAAGCCACTTCACGCCTCCTTGAATTATGTCTCGTCCTGTATCTATACCTTCATAAATATTCTAACTTGGAGTGGTTTAAAAACATAAAAACAAACTAAAATGAGTTGATGACTCAGTAAAAAACTTATTATAAAGTAAATTTACTTAACATAAGGTTTTTCATAAAATATTTCATGCTGAGAACTTAAAATCATGATCATTCATACATATAATTATGACATGCATGATTTATCTTGGCTTATCTGGTTTATCTTATTTATCATATTGGCCCATACACTTAACCATGTGTGCAAGGTTGTACACCAGCCCCACATCCCACGGCCGCGAAGGGAGCCACTAATAGTATTCTAGCATACTATGGTGGACCACGCTTAGATCCGTGGCTTGCACATCCACCCATAAATCACATCGGTACCATGCATCTAAATGACCATCTTATTAACTGCTCTGACCTTATCTTACACTTGATCTTACGAAAACTTACGTATCTTATACAACATGAAATGCATGAGATGTATAATACATACATAACTATAATATGCAGAATGAAACATGATGAATGACGTGCTTGCAAATATCATGACATGTGTGGTACATAAACACTGGCTTCCAAAGAACTGGCTTTAATAATACTATATATAATTAGCTAACGTATGGTAATCCTAATTTATGATCAAACTACTTACCTCGCAACGTTAATCCAATGTTTCCGACATGAATTTGATCATGTGAACAAGAAGGAGAAAGAAAACATGAGGGATGTTCTGAGAGGAATGAGGCAATCGACTATTGGCGTGGTGAACGTGGGACACGCACAGTGCTGGACTGGGTATCTTGGGTTCGGCCGCTGCACTTACAGAGATTTATGGTTTTTCCAAATAACACACGGAATGAAAGATATTTATAGAGAGATTTGGGAGAGGGTGCCAACTAGTTCGAGTTTGAGTTGGACTCAGTCGTGATCATTCAAGATGAGAGTTTGAATTTAAAAACATGATCTAAAAATGCATTTAATGTAGGATTGGCAGTGACTGAGACTGTGTAGGGGACTTTAATCAGTGATAATTTTAAATTGAAATAAATTTCTAATGGTCGATCTTTAAATTCTAAAATGAGTCTAACTCGTTCAATAAATAATAAATAGGATTTAACTTAGTCATTAAGCTTAATTAAACCTCCTAATCAACCTCAATAATTTATTGTTCGTGGACTTATCCAATATGGCCCACTAAATATAATTTAGGCCCAATAAAAATTATCAATATTCCGACCTTAGGATTATTGGGCTTGGTTGTTACACGAGAACCCAAGCAGTAGTACTATCAACAAACACTTCTTCTAAGAGCTATAAATTGTAAAATACAAACTACGAACCCAAGCAGTAGTACCTACCCCAAACATGGATATTTGTGTTGATGATCCTATTGCCACTCCTAAGGAAATGTCCTGCAAAGAAACTCAAATTATTTCAATCTGGCGCAACAAAACTTGTTAAAAGAGAATGTCCAAAAGCTTACAAGCTTGTCTTTCATGGCAAACATAATAGCGCTTGCATGCTCTGCAGCATTCCCCACGATTGGGAGAACAATAACACTAATAAATGAAATTGAAATATTCCATGCAATAGATGCTCCCTGTAAAACAATAACCCAACAAGGAAGTTCATAAATCAAAGACAAGCAGAGAAACAAACCAGAGTTGATAGAATAATGTAAACTTTTGATCAGAATAAGTCGTCTATCCAACAGAAACTCTGGAAATCATATCATGTTTTAATCTGAAAGGGCATAGAAAACGCTTACAAGAACCAACAATAAAGAGAGGAGACAGCAAAGAAAATCCACAAAACAGGTTCTCATCTACATCATCCAAGATTTTTTTTTATAAGTTTGAATTATCCAAAATTTTATTCAGAAGTTCCATTTGTGAGGGTTTTGACCCTTTGACTAATGTCTAACACTAGCTTTCAGCCTTACACATGCCTGCAAAGTAACCACATGTAACAAACCAGCATATAAACAACAGAATTGTGTGGTACAGTTTTTTTTATCAGAAAAACAGCCCAGGTACACGAGACATATACAAAGCAACATCTAGGCATGATTGTCTAGTGATACAAGAAAGTCAGGGGTGCTAAGGCCATTGAAGTTGTGTAGTACAATGACACGTATGGCATGTATTCTTTTAACTCTTATGGATCTTTAAAAATGTAATGGTAATTTATCAGTGAGAGAAAGCAAGAACAAGAAAATATTACCTCTATTGCATGAACTACATGTTCAGAGAGGATTGAGATCCAAGAAGTCATAATACAAAGCCAGATTACTGATTCCCATTTAGATATCTCTGGACCATCATCATTGTCTGAGCCCTCTTCACGCTGATTCTCTTCCTAAGTTGATATCATACCATAAATCAATAATTGAATGATACAATTCAAATCATAAAAATGAATATACAAGTATACAAGATAGACAAATAAAGCAAGGCAGAGTAGTAAAGTCCTAGCAAGTCACTAATGTATAAAATACATAAATGATAGCTAGATAGATGGATAGAGAGAGAGAGAGAGAGAGAGAGAGAGAGAGAGTGTGTACATCGGCAAATACAACCAACCTCATTATAGGCCACATTTGGTTAACAGTTAAAAAAAATTCTAAATTTTTAAAAAGCCTTTTCACATTCAATCCAAATACCTTTTAATCTCAAATAAAATTCTATTTAAACTTTTCATCCAACCATTTGTCTAAATTTTAAAGAAAACTAAAAAACACAAAAATCAAAATTTCTTTTACAAAAAACAAAACAAAAACTACCCATAAAAAATTATATTCAAACAAACTCTGCCTATCCACTTTTACAAACCCCAATACAAAACATGTTTAAAAAAATTCAAATTTTCAATCTACCTTCACAAAATTCTATAACCAATACATATCAAAAAAATTCTCAAACATTCTCAAGATTTCTCTTAACCAAACATACCCATAGATTCTCTTGACTCTTTAGCTGGAAAAAGAGGTATGCAGCATATGCCACAAGCATGATGCAACTGCTAAATCTTGAAAGAGCCAACTCCGACTTTCCAAAATGAACCTCAGTGTGCGTATAATGAAGAACAGCTGGAAAAATCAGGCACATGACTGCCATCAACAGCAATCCGGAGCTTACAACAGCAGTTGCCTGCATGGCAACATAAATCAGCTTTAGCGTGAAAGGGAAGACAACTAAAATTAAAAGGATGAAACCTCAGGAAAAGATGCTAATACATCCCCACCTTATTAAAAAGCTGCTCCTTCTTATGAAAAACAAGCCCACCACAAAAGAAAGCACATCCAAGCACCAGCAACATGTTTGATAGAATTGAGCCCAATAATGACAGCTGAACAACACGTATTAGTCCACTTCTAAGTGCATAGATTGATATAATAAGTTCCGTTGCATTCCCAAAAGTAGCATTCAGAAGGCCACCAACTGCGAATTCCAATACGTTATATAAAATAAAATAAAAATCCAGACTGTACTGATCTCCAACCTTTAGATGAAGGAACAATGCACATGAAACAAATTATGCCAGCAAATACCAAATGTTTTGGGCACATGTGGATCACAATGTTGGGAGGATTACATACTGGCGCCCATAATATGAACATGGCGAAAAGATAACAATTATGACATGAAAAATTTTGCCTAAGACCCAATGCCACCCCTTGAATCCTTCAAATGAAATATGAATATGCCCAATAAAATGGAAACTAAAAAAGTAAAACAGAAAAAGAGTGAATATACTTCTTTATAATAGACTTTTTAACAAGATTGTGCTGACAAAGAAGAAACCAAGGTCATCTCTTGATCTCTTGATCAAGATGCATATGGAATCAATATCAGCACTATCTACTTAAATCTTTTTACTCCCTCTGCCCCACCCCTCCGTCAGGCATCCATCACTACCCACCCCAACACTACAACACCACTACTTCACTATGACATTCTGTAACATTTGTTTCACCTCTGCCATTGTGTTATGGGAATAATAAAGTGTACCTAAAATGTACTTAGATCCATAAAAATGGTTTAGTTTAGGGATGGGAGGTTGCTGCTGTTCTTCCTGAGGTTTGAGGAGTTCTGGAGTTCTGGAGTTCTCCCTGAGGTTTTCATCCATAGAGAAAGTCTGTTGAGTTTTTAGTGTTTTGGTATGGGTTTTCTTAAGCATCTTCTTATAGAGACAAAAGTCTTTGTTCTGTCCTTGGAGGGAGGTAACCATTGTCGTATCACAGAGAGGGGCAGGAAGGTCACCAAAGAGATAATCCTCAACCTGGCTAGTGCTCGTTGGCTGGCTAACTCAGTAGAGGAATGTCTACTTTCAGGGGGTAGGAAAGTTTTTTATAAGAATTACCGAGATGGTACCAAGGCCCTGTTCATTCACAGGCGCTTCAATGCGTATGGGCGTTTTCTGGAAGTCACAGATTATGGTGATGGCTCAGGAGGTCGAGGTCTCTTAGCGATCCCGGAAGGAGTGGAAGGAAAGGGTTGGAAGATTTTTTCATCAGAACTGATGAAAGCTTTGCCCAGGACCATCTCGACCAACCAGGCCCCTGCTTTTCCTCGGCTGGGCAGAGATGAAGTTAAGGGGAAGGAGAAGGTGGGGCTGTCCTATTCAGAGGTGGTGTGGGGTGGTATGGGCAGCAGTATGGTGGTGTCTGGAAATAACAAAGTAGGGGTTCAATCACGCGTACATGCAGAGAAATATGACAGTTCTGTACCCGGAAAAAATGGGTCAATGTCCAACGTCTGCAATGAGGATAGCCACTTGCAGAAGGCACTGTTGTGTTTGAAAGGGGAAGTTAGCGGGATGAAGGAGGAGTTAAATTCTGTTAGAAAGGAATTAGAACACTTATCATCGATTGTTGTTAAAGGTTTGGGGCTGGGCCTGAGCCCAGGCCTTGTCTCTCTTGCTGGGCGGAAGTCTTCCAAGCCCGTTAGTGGAAAGGCTAAGGTGGGGATGGGCTGGAGAAGCCCAACTCGTATGAGTTGGAGGAGGAAGCAGAATGGGCCTTACCTTGAGAAGGGCTCGTCTTCAAGGCTCGTTTCTGAGGCCCAATTCATGTCTGAGGCCCGTCTTCCGTCTGTTGAGGGCCCTTCCCTGGTGGCTGGAGCGGAGTCTTCGCCTGAGCCCACGACGGCAACCCGTGCGACAGGGACGTCGGCGTCGGTTCCCCTCCCGTCGTCAGCCTCTGCGACGGAGTCTCCTGCGACGGTAGCCATTGTACAGGACTTTTCTCTCCCTCCGCAAGTGCTGTGCTGCTCGAAAGTGCATGGGGAGAGCACGGATGGGCCGTCATCCTTGGAGGTGGCGCAGACTTGGTCGCCGGCAGGGTCTGGCTTACCTACCGACCCGCCGACGGTGGCTCAGAACCTCGAGATGTTAGTTAGCGTAAATAGCTCCAACGCGATGGGGCACGGGGTGCTTACGGGGGGGACGTCATCCTTGGAGGTAGCACAGACTGGGTCGCCGGCGGGGTCTGGCCTTCCTCCAGTGTCGTCAGAGGTGAAGTCAGGTCCGCCGGCGGTGGCCCAGAACTTCGAGTTGAACCCCGAGTTGGTTGGACAGTCGGGGCTTGCTGTGGCTCAGTCACTGCATTCGGCTCCGTCTGAGCTGGGTCCTCTCTCCATGGCAGTGCAGGATGTTGGGTCTTCGGACCAGGTTGGTTGTCAGGCTTTGGAGATGGCAGATGAGCCTAGATTTTCTGAGCAAGCTGGTTCTTTGGTGCTGTTTGCAGCAAACAAGGAAGGGGAGGATGAACCTACTCCTCTCTACTCCTATCATCCCAATGTGTCAGATTGGGTTACCCAGATGGCGATGGATATTAAGCATATGGTAGGGATTTCTTACGGGGACTTCGAAGCTGAATTTTTGGCTTTACTCACAGCCGTTGAGGCTATAAATGTTCAACCCAAATCTGATCAGTCTTTGGCTTCGGCTAAAAAGAGAGAAAGAGAACTTAAAAGGCTATCATGGGCAATGATAGAAGATAAGGGAATGAAGAGCTCTAACCGAGAGCAGAGTAAGGGGAGGGGTAAAATGGTTGTCCCATGAAACCAAAAATAGTATCATGGAATGTAAGGGGGCTGCATGACCCTAATAAGCGGCTCCAAGTCAGAAATTTACTTCGTCAATGGAAGGGAGATATCATATGCTTACAAGAGACTAAGTTGGAAGATATTTCAAGACAAATAGTTCGTAGCCTATGGAGAGGACAACATGTTGGGTGGTCTTTCCTACCATCCAACGGTGCTTCAGGGGGAGTCCTTGTTATGTTTGACACAAGGGTGGTGGAAAGGGTGGAGGAGTGTGTGGGTGATTTTACGGTTGCATGTTCTTTTGTTAATATAGATGACGGTTTCAAATGGGCTTTTGTTGGTGTATATGGCCCAAATCTTGACTCGAAGAGAAGACTTTTGTGGGAAGAACTTGCCGGAGTTCTAAGTTGGTGGGAGATACCATGTTGCATAGGGGGGGATTTCAACATTTCTCGCTTCCCAAGTGAAAGGTCGGGTGTTTCTCACCTTACAGCAGCCATGAGAGATTTTTCTGACTTTATCTCAGAACAGGAGCTCATGGACCTTCCACTATCAGGAGGCACGTTTACTTGGTCCAACAACCGTGACTGCCCTTCTTGGTCGAGAATCGATAGGTTCTTGCTTACTCCAGATTGGGAGGCGCACTTCCCCGATGTAGTACAAAGAAGATTACCCCGCTTATGCTCTGATCACTTCCCCATCATTTTAGACTGTGGTGGCATCCAAGGAGGTAGAATGTATTTTAAATTTGAGCATATGTGGCTTAAAACTGATGGTTTTGTGGACAGAGTTAGACAATGATGGACTTCTTACTCGTTCCAAGGCTCCCCAAGCTTCATATTGGCAAAAAAATTGAAAGCACTGAAACAGGACCTGAAGCAATGGAATGAACAAGTTTTTGGTAACGTGTCCCAGCAGAGGCGCTCTCTGGTGGAGGAGTTACAGGGTCTGGAAGGTGAGGAGGAGGCCAGATCTCTTTCTGAACTTGAAAAAACTCGAAAGAATCATGTAGTAGCTGATCTCGAAAGATTAACTTTGATGGAGGAGATCTCATGGAGACAAAAATCAAGGGTGCTCTGGCTTAAGGAGGGGGATAAATGCACGAAATTCTTCCATAAGATGGCCAACTCTCATAGGAGGAACAATGCTATTGATATGTTGATGGTGAATGGGGAAGTTTCTTCGAATCAGTTGGTAATAAATAATCATGTTGAACAATACTACCAACAACTCCTATCTGAAGATCACAACTGGAGACCGAAAGTGGATGGCCTATCTTTTTCCACACTAGACCAGCAGAGTGCAGGGTGGCTAGAGAGGCCTTTTACAGATGAGGAAGTGTGCAAGGTTATTAGAGGCATGGCAAGTGATAAGGCTCCTGGTCCAGACGGTTTTACTATGGATTTTTTCCAAACTTGTTGGGAGGTGGTCAAGGAAGATATAATGAAAGTTTTTCATGAGTTCCATACTTATGCTAGCTTTGAAAAGAGTCTCAACGCCACCTTCTTAGCCCTTATCCCTAAGAAGGTGGGGTCGAGGGAAGTGAGAGATTATCGCCCCATAAGCCTTGTGAATGGGGTGTATAAGATTCTTTCCAAAGTATTAGCAAATAGATTGAGCTCGGTGGTGGAAAAACTTATCTCAAAGCCACAAAACGCGTTTGTCAAAGGGAGACAAATCCTTGATTCGGTACTTATCGCAAACGAAGTTTTGGATGGTCGATTGAAGTCTAATGTACCCGGGCTACTTTGCAAGTTAGATATGGAGAAAGCGTATGATCATGTCAACTGGGATTTCTTACTTTACTTACTTGGTAGATGTGGTTTTGGAGGGAAATGGCAAAAATGGGTTGAATTTTGCATCTCTTCAGTCCGTTTCTCTATCTTGGTAAATGGCACACCGGTGGGTTTCTTCAACTCATCTCGTGGCCTGAGACAGGGAGATCCGCTTTCTCCCTTACTTTTCTTATTTGTCATGGAAGCACTCAGTAAAATGATTGAGGGTCTGGTGGATGGGGGGCTACTCCATGGTTTTGCGGTGGGGAATGGTGTCCTCAACATTTTCCATCTGCTATTTGCTGACGACACGCTCATCTTTTGTGGTGCACAACTTGGCCAGGTCCAAGCCTTGAGAGCGTTACTTCTTTGTTTTGCTGCTGTATCCGGTTTGAGCATCAATCTTGCAAAGTCAGAATTAGTGCCAGTGGGGGTTGTTCCCGATGTGGAGATCTTAGCTACTACTTTGGGATGCAAGATATCTTCGCTTCCTATGAAGTATCTTGGCTTACCATTGGGTGCCTCCTTCAAATCGGTGAGGATTTGGAATGATGTGATTGAAAGAGTGGAGAGCAGATTGGCCGCTTGGAAGAGGCTATATTTGTCGAAAGGTGGTAGGTTAACTTTGATCAAAAGCACTCTTTCAAACTTACCCACCTACTTTTTGTCTCTATTTCCGCTCCCTACAAAGGTGGCTAACCGCATTGAGAAGCTACAAAGGGACTTCTTATGGAGGGGATTGGGGGAAGAGTTCAAATTCCACCTGGTTAATTGGCCTACAGTTTGTACCCCATTGTCTGGGGGAGGTTTGGGGATTCGTCAATTGATGAAATTCAAGCAAGCTCTGTTGGGTAAGTGGTTGTGGAGGTATCAAATCGAACGAGAGGCCTTATGGAAGTCCGTTATAGATTCACAGTTCGGGGAAGCTTGGGGAGGATGGTGCTCGAATGAGGTTCGAGGCACTCATGGAGTGGGCTTGTGGAAAAACATTCGGAGTCTTTGGGGGACCTTTCGAGGACATGAACATATTGTTGTGGGTGATGGGTCGCGGGTTCACTTTTGGTCTGATAAATGGTGCGGTAACTATTGCTTACGAGATACCTTCCCTACTATCTTTGCACTCGCTAGAGAAAAGGAGGTATCGATAGCCGAGCTTCTGGTCTTCTCAAACGGCACCCAGCAATGGAATATTGACTTCACTAGGGAAGCCCAAGATTGGGAGGTAGAGCCTTTTACAGAGTTCTTTGCGGTATTATATTCTGCAAGCATTTCAGGGGGCACTGGAGACAAGATGCTTTGGAATCATTCTAAGAAAGGTCTTTTCTCTGTCAGATCCTTTTATGAAAAGCTTACGAACCCAGGTAAGTCTATGTATCCATGGAAGAGCATTTGGCAGACGAAAGCCCCGTCAAAAGCAGCCTTTTTTGTTTGGACTGCATCTTTGGACAAGATCCTTACTATAGATAATTTGAGGAAACGACGGATTATTGTCCTAGATTGGTGTTGTATGTGTAAGAAGCATGGGGAGTCAGTTGATCATTTGCTTTTACACTGTGAGGTGGCCAAGGGCATGTGGGATGATTTTTTCTCAAGGGTTGGATTAGCTTGGGTTATGCCGAGTAGATTGGTGGATTTTCTTGCAAGCTGGAGAGGACTATACGGTAATGCTCAAATAGCGGCAATTTGGAGGTTGGTACCAATATGTTTGTGTTGGTGTATTTGGAGGGAAAGAAACGCAAGAAGCTTTGAAGACAAGGAGAGAACACTGGAAGAGCTAAAAGTTGTATTTTTTAAGTTATTGTTCTCATGGGCGGGGGCCATAGTTTGTAACGGTCTTAGTATCCATGATCTTTTTCTTTCTTTTGTAACTTCTAACTAGGCACTTCTTCATGTATACTTCCTGTGTACTTAGGCTTTGCCTATTTATATGAATATATTATCTTTGATTACTTATCAAAAAAAACTTAAATCTTTTTTTCCAAGTCTGATATTCTCAATGAGATCAATAGGAAGGGAGAGGGAAGTCAAATGAAAATTATGGTGGTTTGAAGCAAGACTATGAGAGCATACAATGCAGAAATTATATGACATCCAACACTTTTTTAATAAATACATCCAACAAAAAGTTGAAAGGATATTTGGAAGTTCCAAGGTTATAAACCAAAAAGGACTTGTGAAAAAAAATGACATATATATAGGACTAGGACTTTGTGAAAAAAAATGGCATATATATAGGACTTGAGATTTCCTAATTTGAGTTCAAATATAATAAAAAAAATTACCTGTAGGTCCAGTGTAGAAAGCTAGCTGCCTAAACGAGAATGAAACCATCATATTAGCTACTTACCAATTCGTATCCTTAAAATAAATAAATTAGAGGAGCGCAAACTCTTACTCTGTAGCATAACCCAAACGCTCAGCCAAAGGTGTTATACCCAATAAGCTCAGAAAGAAGACCCAACCCTGTAACCCACAGCCACAAGAAAAATAACGGACAGAGAAGTCTGGAAACAATATTTGAAATTATTCAAGGCAGCAAGAGCTACAACTTACATGATGGCCAGCCAGTTTCTCAACAAGAATTGCTAATGGCCCAAAAGGTATGAGCAAGTTGAGCTTACTAGAGAAAACAACAGTCTTTATGCTTTTATACACAAGAGTCCTTGACATTAAATTCCTATCCGCTTGCGAACCCACAGAGCACGATTCACTCTTAGCTGCATGCATAGGATGCAACTTCTGAGAATCTATTTCTGGGCTAAAAGGACTCTTCTCGTTGAACTCATGAATTGATTTACTATCAAGAGATCCCATCTGTTAATCCCAGAAAACAAACGTAAAATGTATATATTTGATAATCATGCTTACAACATTGATAACTATAGGTGAATGTATGTAATGATAAAGAAGAACGTTGTTAAAACACTATATGCAGTATAAAGTTTCATTCATCAAACAGAAAAATGATAATGAAGTTTGAGGACTTACTTCAAGTTGAGATTTCATGTCGACAGTTTGTAACTTATAATCCATTTTCTACTTATAACAGGTCAATTGTTCCATAATCATTGGAGGGCATCGCCTACTAGATGTAGTTTCCTCAACGTCAAAGTAACGAACATCTGGTGCAGTTGATACAACAATAGTGATCGTAACATTAGCGAATAAAGAGGAAAAACAGACACAAAAATGAACCTTTATATTCAGATTTTTCCCAAACCTCTTAATCCATATAGAAAAGAAAATATAAGACTAAAAACTACATTCCTTTGCACGAGTAAGTTTCATAAGGAACATTTGGCTCTAGAAACTACTTTTTTTTGGCGTGTGGGGGTCTACATAACACTGTCAAAACAGTACAACGTGTAGGAGAAAAAAATCTTCCCCCATTTTTTAATATCAAAACCAGAAGTCCAACAATACAAAAATCTCAAAAAATAAAATAAAATATTAAACTTAAACTTATACATACCCACAAAAACACGAGAATCACAACAATAAATATCTGGGGTCTGCTATGACTAAAAGAAACTACCCCCTTGCTAATTTGGGTCGTCTGATCTGATATTTCCGATCAGCTGCAGAAAAAATCAACAGAAGTAACTAAAAATACAAGCTTTACAATCCCACGGAAAAATACTTAGAAAAGATGAAGGAAAAATAAGCAAGTAATAGATATAGATACATTGACGGGTTTTTGCGAGTTGATTCTCCCCTTTAATCGTTTGTTATAGCCTAGAGAGAGAGAGAGAGAGAGCAGTATCTTCTATTGATAACCAATAAACCAAACCGATATGTATTGCCCACCGGTCCAGATTTTCTCATCCAAAGTTCCAAACTCCCTCGCTCTCGGTGCCTGCGTTTTCAAAGACTTTCGTGAAAGCACGAAACCAACTACCAATCGACATTTGCGCGTAATATTTCTGTAGCCGTCCCATTGCAGTTTCCCGGAAAGTTCCTGTCTTTTATTCAAATTTTATTTTAAAATTAGAAATTCTATTTACAAGCGTAAGCGTATGTCAGAGTGACAGTCGACACACTTGAGTTAAGAAAAAGAATAATGTTACTCTCACCACTCTCTGTCCTGCTTTCGGTTCCGTTATATTTTTTTTTATTTTTTTAATATATATTTTTTTTACTTAATGATTAAGTAAGTATTTTTTAATGATATTATAATTTTTTTATTTTTTTAAAAAATATTTTATAGTGTTAAAAAAATACATGTATAAAAAAGTAAAATAAAAAAATACTATATTTTACACTGAGCGGGACTGAGAGCGGGAGAGGGAGCGGGGGCTGTAGCACGGTTCTAAGAAAAAAATATTTGGTTTTGGATTTAAAAAAAAAAATAGTGAAAACTTTTATTCATCATTTTCGTATTACATATTATATATAATTTTTTTATTTTCTTAGTAAAATAATTTATACACCACACATTTAGTAAAAAAATAAAAATAAAAATAATAAAAAATTATACGTGATGTATAATATGAAATGATAAGTAATAAAACTAGTGAAATTAATCATGAAAATTTTAGATTTAACAAAAATAGCCTCCATTTAAAATATTTAATTTAATTTATAATAAAAATAATTTAATTATTTGATTATTTGATTTATTATATTTATAATAATTAGGCATTTATAAATTTAGTTTTATATTAATTTATAAATTTAATTTTATAAAATTTATTTATGGACCAAATAATCTTTTATTTCTTTTATCTTATACGGCAACAATTTTCATAAAATTTATTTATAGATCAAGTGATTGCTTTTACCCATTTACACTATTATCGGGGACAGACCAGGTTATTCTGCAAGAAAGATAGTTGCATAAGGATAAATTTTAATTTATTTTATGTTTTTATGAACTTAACAAAAAAATCAAGGTATAATAATTATTTATAATAATTAAATAATACTAAATATAATCTTAATGTGTCCAATATGCTTATGGTGGTGCATTAGAAGAAAAATGAATAGCAAAAACTTTAAAGATCGAGAGCAATCAATGAAAGTGCTTAGAAAATTATTTTTCAATATTTTCTTTCATTGGTCAGTTGTAAATAATTTCAATAGAATAAATTTCTGTATCTTGTATCACTAAACTAGCCCTTTAAGGCGGCGCTCTAAATATGTCTCGTATATTTGGACTATTGCCTATTCTTATGATCAATAAAATTTTATTTACCGATAAAAAATATAAATATGTGCAAATCTCATACACTTATTTTAATAAGAGTGAGATCCACGATTAGAAAATAATTTTTTCAAGTAAATTCTAAATTTATCCATTTTTAAAAAAGGAATACTCAAGACTTACAAACCCTAAACTATATCTTCATAATAATTTGTCAACAGCTATGAAGAAGCTTTGATAGAAAGAAAATACTGATTCCAAATCATATGAAAGATGGGTATATCGGGTTAGACATGATCTTCAAAATGCAAAATTCCATTTCGGCAGAAAACTTTGACAAGTAAAACCAAATTTAAAATGAGTCTGGAAAACCTAGCCTATTTTTCTTTGATCACATATTCTAAAGACAATTTTACACGGTTGGAACCCTCCCTCCCTCCCTTTGTACCAACAAAAAAAAAAAAAATAACACTCTTGCCTCATGCGTTTTGCACAACAGTGCAGAGAAGGTAAGAGTCATTTACAGGTCATCAGCATGGAGTTAATGACATGCGAGAGGAGGCGGATACTTGAGAGCTCAGCACCAGTAATTGTAGGCAAACTACGTTGGTGGTTTAGTATCTTATAGACTTGATCAAAGATGGGCCGCACATGCACAGCAATCATTGGGTCTGCTGGGATTATGGCGTTAGCCACGTCTGTCATCCAAGAAAGTTTTCGTGGTGTATCATTACTTATATCACATGCTAACTGCTGCAAAAGAGAAAGCAGCACTCCCTGGCTCAAAGGAAGCGGAACCATTGACAAAATCCCCCTAAGATCAACCTGAAAGGTGCAGAATGGAGCACGGAGACATTAATTTACCACAATTTTCCAACCAGATTTCACTTAACAAGTTGAGTCGCATATCAGAGATGGAAATTGTATGCAGAAGGAATCAAAGAAAAAAAAAATAGTTGTTATTAAAGAGAGGTGAGTGAATATTATTAAAACTGTGCAACAGGACAGCAAAAAGAAGAAGCAATTTCAAGTTCAAAAAGAACTCATCCACATTCCAAACCAGAATCTCTCTCAAATCATTCCATAAAATTGACTGCAATTTTTTTCTGTCAGGATCGCATCAGAGTTCTTTCTAGTTCAAATAGGCTATCACCCAACCAACACAAAAAAAAATCCACTTTAGAACCAATGACAGAATATAACTAACCCAAACAACTACATTTAATTAAAATTTGTTTATAATTAAACTACGGAGAGGCCCTTTGAAGAAGATGAGATGCTTGGTGTACTAAAATGTATGAATAAACATAAAGCCCCGGGACCAGATGGTTTTCCAATGACTTTCTTCCACGCTTGTTGGGTTATTGTTAAGGAGGATCTAATGAGGATTTTTAGTGAATCTCACTCCTTTATGAAATTCGAGAAGAGCCTTAGGGCTCGTTTGTTTTCAGAGATGAGATGAGATGAGATGAGATGAGTTGAGATTAAAGTTAAAAAGTTGAATAAAATATTGTTAGAATATATTTTTTAATATTATTGTTGTTTTGGGATTTGAAAAAGTTGAATTGTTTATTTTATTTTGTGTGGAGATTTGAAAAAGTTGTAATGATGAGATGAGATGAGATGAGATGAGATGTTTTTGAAAAACAAGCAAGGCCTTAATGTCTCTTTCATCGCTCTCATTCCCAAGAAGGCGAGGTTGCTGGAAGTGAATGAATTTCGTCCCATAAGCCTAATAAGTGGGGTTTATAAGATCATCTCCAAAGTGTTAGCAAAACGGCTGAGTGAAATCATGGAGAAGATCATCTCGAAGTCCCAAAATGCTTTCGTGAAAGGAAGGCAAATAATAGATTCAGTCCTCATTGCCAACGAATGCCTGGAGAGCAGAATTAGAACTGGCATTCCTGGTATATTGTGTAAATTGGATACGGAAAAGGCATTTGATCATGTGAATTGGGATTTCTTGTTGTATATTTTTGGTAGGTACGGCTTCGGGGAAAGATTGTGTCAGTGGATAAAGCATTGTATTACAACCGTCAGATTCTCTATCTTGGTTAATGGCACTCTTGAAGGCTTCTTCAACAGCTCTCGGGGATTGCGACAAAGGGATCCACTATCCCCATTATTATTTATTGTAGTTATGAATGAGTTGAGCAAAATGTTGGAAGGGGCGGTAGATGGGGGCTTCATTTCGGGGTTCTCGATGGGCGGTTCTACGCATGGAAGATTGACAATCTCCCATCTTCTCTTCGTCGATGATACTTTGACCTTTTGTGACCCAAATCTGGATCAGATTCGCTCTCTAAGGGCACTTCTACTTTGCTTTGAAGTTGTATCTGGCCTTAAGGTGAATTTATCTAAGTCGGAAGTAGTTCCTATTGGCTTGGTTAACAACTTAAATGAGGTAGCTGCCTTATTGGGATGCAAAGTCTCATCATTACCTATGAAGTACCTCAAACTCCCCTTGGGGGCCCCTCCCAAATATAAGGTAATGTGGGAAGGGATTATTGAGAAAATCGAAGGCAAACTGGCAGGATGGAAGAGACTTTACTTGTCTAAGGGCGGGAGAATCACTTTGATTAAGAGTACGTTATCCAATCTTCCAACGTACTTTCTTTCATTATTCCCTATTCCGGCAGGGGTGGCGAATAGACTGGAGAAGATTTCCCGTGATTTTTTATGGGGAGGGCTAGAGGATGTAAAGAAATTTCATCTAATCAAATGGGATAAAGTTTGCACCCCGCTGTCTTGCGGTGTGCTGGGTTTAAGAAATTTGAAAACTTTTAACAAGGCACTTATCGGGAAATGGCTATGACGTTACCATCATGAGGGGGACACTATTTGGAGGAATATTTTAGATGTTAAATATGGGAGCATCTGGGGAGGGTGGTGCTCTAAGGAAGTCAGAGGGGCATATGGAGTGGGAATTTGGAAACTGTTCCGGAACAGTTGGGATGATTTTCTCGACAACTGCAGGTTCTTGGTGGGAAGGGGCAGACGAATCAGGTTTTGGCATGATATATGGTGCGGGGATGTTGCTTTGAAAACCGCTTTCCCCTCTCTGTATAGGATTGCGTCTAACCAGGGCTCCTCAGTGGCTGATAATATGTGCAAAACCGTTGATTCCTTTCATTGGTCTGTGAGATTCACCAGAGCTGCCCAAGATTGGGAGGTGGGAGCCATCACTAATTTCTATAGAATCTTATATGCGCTGAAGACTAGGGCAGGAAGGGAGGATAGCTTACTCTGGTCATGCACAGGGAACAAGAAATTTTCAGTTCGTTCATACTACAAGGCCTTGGTGAACCATTCCCCTAATGCTTTCCCGTGGAAGAGCATTTGGAAGAGTAATGCTCCTCTCAAGGTTGCTTTCTTTGCTTGGTTGGCCTCCCATGGTAAAATCTTAACAATCGACAAATTAAGCAAGCGTGGACTTTACATAATGGATTGGTGCTACATGTGCAAACGCAATGGCGAATCAGCAGATCACCTTCTTCTTCATTGCAAAGCAGTTAAGGTATTGTGGGATGTAATCTTCTTGAGGCTCGGTATCGCATGGGTCATGCCTAAGAGGGTGATAGATCTTTTGTCTTGTTGGCGAGGGATTAGGGGCAATAGCCAAATCGCTATTGTATGGAAGATGGTACCTTTATGTTTAATGTGGTGCACGTGGAACGAAAGAAATGGTCGCTGCTTTGAGGATAAGGAAAGCTCTCCGGACAGTTATAAGGATTTCTTCTTTCATACTTTGTTGCTCTGGGCCTCTTGTATTGTATGGGATGGGACAAGCCTTAATGTTTTGTTCACTACTATCAGTAGCACGCAATTTGTAATTAGGTGCTTTCTTCTACCTTTAATTTAATTAATCAATGAAAAAATGCAAAAGTTTTTTAAACTAAGCCCCAAATCAAAGTGATGATGATGCAACTACACAATTTAAATGTGAAAATATTGAACACAAAAAAAAAAAAAAAAATCTAAAAGCATACTAGGAGTAATTGTTTCTTGACTATATGGCACACCTGAGAACATAACCAGGATACTATGGAAACATCACTTCTTTGTAGGGCTGTAGTGAAAGCCTCCTCATATTTGCGGTCAGATACCAATCTTGATAGCTCCTTTGTTGGATCAACGGGAACCTCGACCTAATGCACAGATATGATTGCTTCTAATCAGTACAGCCAAATTAAACATTCATAAAAACAAAAATATGAAATTTGTTAGCCACATATTGAAGACCTTTGCTTACAGGTTCATAGCTATTTTGCATCTTAGAGAGAAACCAACAAGTAATTAAGAAAACAAAGTGGACCTTATCATGGAGACCACCCAAAGGTCCATTGCTCAGTTGGGAGACCAAGGGATTTACTGCACTTGAGTCTGCTCCTGAAGCTGCAAGAGATAATAGCTTTCTCTGACCCTCAAGCAATTCTCCACCTAAGGTTTGAGCCACAGATGATGCTGAATTAATGGCATCCTGCATAATAACATCAAAATGCAAAGTCAGATAAGAATACAACAAGAAGCATAGAGAGCTGCAAGCAACAGACAGGCAAGGACAGTAACAAGTCCCCCAGATTTATATATGTATTTATTCTATAAATGCAGTAACAAGTCCTCCAGATGACTCTTATCTTATGCAGAGTATATTATAGCTACAATTCAACCCAGGAGAAGCCTATCATCCATTCAACCCAATATAAACCCATTCGTTTCCAACAGTCATCACTCCCCTAGCATACCGTAACTGTTTTTAAGTTTATCTCACAGATCATCTCACACGAACAGAAGTGCAATACATAAAATAGTGGGGCATGGTTTAAAAAGAAATACCGACACAGATAAAAATAGAATAGGAATAGAAAAATTAAGTATTCAAGATTTAATATAAAAACACCTATGAAAATCACAGTCTAAATGGCCCCATATAGTTCATAGATATGCAGTGCTGAACTGCTGATATTATTATAGGGCTAGTTCACATCATTCTAGCGAATCAAACAATTGAGTATTTCTGCGACCAAGTAAACATATGCTGCTTATTTTATTAGATACAAAGTCCAATGTACTTGTCAAATTGAACAAAAAGGGGTTTTAACTCAAGATAAATACAAGAGAAGGAATAACCACAAATTGAAAAAAAAAAGACCCACTTTCTAATGACTGGTGAGATGGAACAATTGTACACACCCTTAGAGCAAGTGCCAATGGAGAATGGGCAGACTCAAAGTGATGCTGAGCTGCAGTCGTATGTTCAACCATGCCTTTCTGAAAGGTAGCATCTACTTGCTCAAACATAGCTTTACATGACATCTCAAAGGCAGGAATTACTGATGTTTCCAAACTGTATTTTAAAGCATCCTGCAATAAAAGATAGCTTGTTCATGTCATTAGCATGAGTTACCATTTCGAGGTTGACAATACTATAAATCCTATTCACATTAAAATAATCATATGTCCTAAGCAATAATTCATGTAATCCACACCACTTAATAAGCACCTGAAGAGCTTGTTTGCCAGCAGTTTGAAACTGTACTTGGATTTGCCTAGCAACAGTAGCTTCAAGTTTTGAATTGACAGATTTCTCCAGATGATTCACTGTCTTATCAGCGACTCCTCTCTGAAGCACAAAGCATCAGTTACATCCTGCAACAACAACTGTCTCATAGAAGAGGCAAGTATACAAGATCTTAACCTGAAAAGACTCCGCAATAGCTGAAGATATTGTCTTCTCAATGGCCGGAGTAATTGAGCGAACTACAGCTGGTCCTACAGCCGTCATTTCCTTCTTCACTGCTTTTTCTAACATCATCGGCAAGTCTTTATTCATGAAGTTATTAATCAAACTTGTTATTTGCTGTGTACGGTCTCGCAATAACTTCTCATTTTTTGCATTCTCTTCTTGAAAGCGAGCCCACAAAGCATCTGTATTGGCTTTGACAGCCTTCTCCATACTACGCCCTAGATTTGTCTCTAGTTTTTTACCTTCTTTGCTAACTGGAACAGAAATCATTGTTGTCATCTGCTTCTGCATTTCTTTTTGCATTGTCATGATCTGTACAGAATGGATAAAGAGGAAGGAGGGGGGTTGACAAAAAAGCCAAATAAAGATGGATGAGTTGAAAGAAGACAAGTTAAACATACATTATTAACCAAAGTGGGCCACATTACCATATAAGATGCAAAACGTAATGCCTTATTATACAGGAAACTTGCCAATTTGAAAGAAAAAATGGAAAATTGTTCCAGAGTTCTCATTTCTCAACCCAAAAGCTTGTAGAGAGGATGAAAATGACAGCAGCATTACTTTGTAGATGCAATTGTTGGCAAATAAAGATTATGTCATGAATAAATTATATGGCACAGGCCAAAGTTTCCATGATGAACCCGAGTCTCCAATTTAGGAATGAAAAAGGTGTTGCCCATTGCCACTCAGGTGTAGAGCCTCACTAATTTATTCTGTGGAATAGATATTTTTTTATAAATAATTATTTTTTTATTGGCACTTGGTGTCCGGGAACAGTGTCCCAACTAACCCCAGGAGTGCACAGGCCCTCGGCAATTTTTGATGAATTATTTTGTGGAATAGAAATAATGATGCCTTACCTATCAACACAACTTGAAATCATAAATGACATATTATATATACACTTAATGCAATAAACAAGAATGAAGAGGCTGGAAATGATTGAAAGTTACTTTGCAGTGTTTTCAATTACGACATATGGCCACTCTGGTAAGCATGCAAAAAAAAATACCGAAAACGGTCAGACATGACACATTGGTAATAGTATGTACAAACGTCCATGGTCTCAAGCAATTACCTGATTAAGCATCTCCTGCATGGCCAAAATTTGAGAAAAAGCAGCTTCACCAGAGGGGAGACTCGTACTCCCACTTGGTTCATTCAAAGAATCTGTTGAATTAAAAACACTTGGAGGTGGGGAAGATGGACCCAAAGCTTGAGAACTTTTACCCTTCTGTTTTTTTCCTTTTAAATTTGGTGTCGATGAAAGCAGAACTTGTGCGGACGTAGATGACTCAGAATCCTTCCCAGGCAAATTTTTTGTGGAGTCATGTACTTCTTCCTCATCAGCATTTGGAGGTTGGCCCAGTTGCTCCATTACACCAACACCATCAACTTGCCGAGCTTCCTCCACAATGTAGGTTTCAGATGATATAGCACAGCATTCTCGGGTCATCTCAATACCAAGATCTGAAGCCTGTGAGCAAAAGAACTTTTCCTTATTCTCTACCAAAAGATTTTGAGAATCTCTTCGAGGACCAAATCCATCACTCTGTGTGGATCTTGTTTCACCAACTACTTTCACCTCAACCTCAGTATTACCCACATCACTGTTCACAATCACATCCTGGATGCTTGTCTCTCCCTCGCTCTTGATTTCAAGAATGTTAGTTGTTCCAGAGGATGAATTGACTTTCAACTCAGAGGGAGTAACCAGATGAGTTGGTTGTTTGAACATGATATGAGGATTAATCACAGTTGACAAATCATCCTGTGCATTTGATGTAATTTTTGCCTTATCATTCCTAGAGTCATCATCCAATGAAGGCACATCAGACGAGTTTGCACGAATGGTGTCCACTAGCCTGTCAACCAAATAATCATTAACTGGTTGATCTCCAACATGGATACTGAGTGGGGGATTTTGTTCAAAGTTACTTGTTGGACTCCGAAAACCAGAAAGCTCTCTAGACAACCTAGGAGTCAAAGGAATAGGCAGTGATGTGACACAAACACCATCACCATCACTAATTACAGGTGTCAGTGCTACAGGCTTAGATTCCATACTGAAACTGTTAATTTCTTTTGAAGTGGCTGCCTCGGCAGAACTAGAGCTTACAGTATATCTCACTGAAGTTGCACACTCAGAGCTACTTCCTTGTATATTTTGTTTGGGTGCTGAACCAGCTAAGGGCAGTGCCTCATTTGGTTTATTTCCAGATAGGTCTGAAGCAGCAAATCCTTCAGCACTAGATGCATCACGCAGGACATTTGAATCCAGTGTTTCTAACCCCATGATCTCCAACGGTGGGGGTAAGCACTGGGCCAAGTCCAAAGCATATTGCTGAATAGCCTGTGTCTGGACACAATAAACCTGAATAATATGTTCACCGTGAGGTAATATATCACTTGTTCCCGTAAAACTCAAAATAGGCATGGTGACTGTGAACTCCGCTATGTAATCCATGCGGGTTGCTGCTGGATTAGGACCATATTCTAAGTGTACAGCATATATAGCATTCTTCTTGGCATTTGCAAGTAAGAGAAGGCCTGCTTGAGACAATGCTGAGACTTGATTGAAGAATGCCTCTTCAACTCGAGGTTCATCTGTACTCTTCAACTCCAATGTCTGAGTACACTTCCATGATTCTGCATCACTCGGCAGTAGCCAGCCTTCTTCGCTTGTCAAGGCCCACAGTTTCACTTCTCGATTCAGTGACCCCTACAAATAGGTATTACACAATTAAATAGTCCACACTGCAGAATGACCATCATCAAACAAAGCTTACTTCTGGAACATGTATATTGGAACTCAATTCCAGGAAAAAAGTCTGTCAATATTGGTTAAAGTTAAAAAAATAAATGAGCATGCATATTGCATATACCCATATAATATCAGAACTATCTATAAAACAACCAGCACCACAGCGACTTAGATTGAAAAAATAACATAGCAACAAGCTTATGTACCGCAGTGATAAGTATGATGTGATCCGGCCGATGGGGAGCAGTTAAAAACGTCGCCGAACAAACAGACTGCCCTTCATGTGGTCTGAATACAGCAAGTGGAACATGTTTGCGATCGTCCCAGATCTTTACCTGTTCACATGATATACATTTTGCAAGGCATAGTCATTAGCAAATTTCAATTTTTGGATCAAAATAATATGAATTTGCACGTGCAATGGCACACTCATGCAAACATTGCTTGGGCTAAAAAATGTGAAGAAACATGTTGGAAACATGAAATTTAAACCATTAAATCAACTAGTGAAAATTCAGAAAACAAACACCAACATAAACCTTTGCGTAACAAAAACAAGAAAAGTGATGGGGGGAAATACAAACCGTGCCATCAATAGAAGCAGAAACCAAACGGGTGGTCATCCACTGGCACATCGACAAATCAGTTACTTCTCCATCATGGTTACCAACCAACTGGACCCCATCAATGATCTTATCAACAGGACATTTGAGAGGTTCCTCAGCCAAATACACTTCACCCTTTCCAACTTTTGTAGTATCAATTCTAAAAATACGTCTTCCAAACCCAACAACCAAAATTTCCTGAATAAAAGTGTGTAAAAGTCAAAGTAACAAAATGTTAAGCAACTTTACAGTTGAAATGACCTCAATTTCTTTTATAACTATAATCAAACATAATGTTTAGACTGTCTTTTATTAAGAATGACAGAATTAATGTGTTATTACTTGTTTGTGGCAGTGCCAACAAACTCGTGGATGAGAAGCTCCCTCCTCTCCTATAATTTGGATCGCAACAATAGCATTTCCTGTAATCTGAGGCTTATCTTCTTCTTCTGGGCCTTCAGAAATCTTCCATACATAAACCCGTCCATCTATCCCAACACTGCACAAAAACAGCAACCTTCAACCAAATATAAACCAGAGGAAGGCAATTACAAATGAAAGATCAACCAAAAGCTACCTAGCCAAAAGGTGAACATCCTCGGCAAAGAAAGCCATGTCTGTGACCCTCTGAGAGAATAAATGGAAGCACTTATTAGATTTACCGAAGAATAAAGTTATTTAGAAACCTAAACAGAAAATGCATTTGCCCAGCATTTCAAATAAGCCACGATCAGTGGAAAACACAACAAAACAAAACAAGATTTAATATGAACAATAAAATGTTAAAATGACACCACATACTAAGAATTAATACCATCAAAGCTTAAATTTTGATTAAAGTAATAACTAACATGCATCATCGAGTAATAAACACGAAGATGAAGTAAAACCATCTCACTCCCGTATTACAGACAGATGTCTTTTGTTCTTTTTTTTTTTTTAATGTTAAACTCTACCGTTCATTGCATTAAATGGTTTCAAATTCCTTCGATGTATTTATGGTTCTCTTCAAAATTATATAGTTCTTAAACGTTAAAAAAAATACCCTCTGACGCACTGGTCGCAATCTATACTTCCATGCTTTATCCGAATAAAACTCTAGCCTAGCTTATTTTAACTCATTCACTCGTGTCAACCAATCCAAATTATTCATTATAGTGTGCAAGGGAAAACAAACCTGAGTGTGGCCTCGAAGCAAAGAACGCAAGGCAGTGATGCTATTAAGGACACGGATATTGCCCTGCCTCAATCCGTAGCAGATATAAGACTTGTTGACCGCAATCTGGCGGCCGAAGACGAGCTGAGGATCGGATTGGTACTTGGTAATGGGAGTGACCTCCAGTTGTGGATGTACCTCGCCTTGCAACCGAACATCCACGTCGTAGACCACGTGTTCGGAGGCCAAATGTCGGCCCTTGGGAAGCTTACTGCTGGGTAACCGAATCGGGCGAGGTCCGACGGATGGGGGTATGAAACTCATCATCGCAGAAGAAGAAGAAGAAGAAGAAGAAGAGGAGGGAGGGTTAGGAGGGGCTAGCGGGGCCTGATGAGAAGGGAGGTCAAGATTGGGGTTGAGGAGGGCCATAAGGCGGGCTCCGGAGTTAGCATTGGGGTTAGGAGAAGAGGAAGAGGAAGAGGAAGAGATGGGGGGTTGGAGAGGAGGGGTGGGGTAAGAAAGGGAGCGTTGGTGCTGCAAGTGGGGATGGTAAGGATAGGGTTGATGGTGGTGGAAAGGGTTGGGGTTGTGAAACGGTGCGGATTGGAGAGGGTAGGAGTAGGGGCCGGAGGATGGCGGGAGGGGCGCGGAAGGGTTTAGATTTGGAGGGTTTGGGGTAGAAGCACCGCCGGGATTGGGTAGCGGTAATTGTGGAGGCGAGGGATTTGTGGGTTTGAAGAAACTCTGCATGTCCAATGGCTGCTGGGGGTGTTGCAGCTGTTGGTGGTTGGGATTACCAGGGGAAGCCATGGACAAACCCAGAGAAAGACCAGAGAGAGAGAGAGAGAGAGAGGGAGAGTTTCAGAGTGTGAGATCTGAAGTGAAGCAGGGAGGAAATTTTTTTATTATTTTTGGGGGTTGGAAAATGCTAGATCCCTCTCTAAATTTTTTTTTTTACTTTGGAATTAAGTAAGTGCTTTTTTTATTAAGATTGTGAATTTTAAAAAAATAAGTAATATTATATATAATTGTGAAATATATAAATATCGTACAAGTTATTTTAAAAAAAATAAAATTTATTATTAAAAAATTAATTTTATTTTATATAAATATTATATATTTTTTTTAAATAAATATACGATATTTATATATTTATGATTTAATTATTATATTTAAAAATATTAAAAAAATAATTAAAAAAAAACTTAAAATAGACTGAGCGGGTGTAGACCCTCCCTTTTGGATTTGGGAGAGCAGCGACGAAAAAAGCTGCTTCTCGTTTAGAGGGTAGAGTGTTTTGAGAATATTTTAATATTATTTTTTATTTTTTATATATTTTTTATTATTTTTAATATTTTATTATTATTAACAAAATATTTTAAATTATGTCACTGTTCAAACGCGATGAAGAAAAGTATGTTTGGATGTTAAAGTGAGTTGAATTAAGTTGAATTGAAATGATAAAATATTGTTAGAATATTATTTTTTAATATTATTATTATTTTGAGATTTGAAAAAGTTGAATTGTTTATTATATTTTATATTAGAATTTGAAAAAGTTATAATTATGAGTTGAGATGAGCCAAACTCATCCGAAGACTCTCAAAGGGAAAAATAATTCGGGTGACTTTTTTGTTTTTGGTGACCTGAATTATGAATTATTATAATTTTATAAAAAAAAAAATGGATACGCCAGACATTATTTGTTTGTCTCTTGCATGTAAAATTAATTCCATCTTTCAAAAGTAGTGAGGTTTTTATGTTTCTTTATTATTTTTATTTTCGTGATTTTACTCAAAGTTGTGTATTGATAATTTAATAAATAATTCAATTTTTATTTTACTATTCATAAACCATCTCAATCCATCTTAATTCATTTATGAATCCAATCTATTTCTTACTTAATTTTTACTCTTTATACTATGGTAGAGGATATTATTTAGAAAGATAAATAATAATTCTTTTTAAAACATAAATTATTTTTATAATTCGAACTGACGGCATAGTTTTATGTTTGGGAGAAGCTACAGACCAGTCAGGTGAGCTCTTTAGTTTTACACCCATTGATAAAAATTTGACATATAGAAAGTTTATTAAGTTGAACAATAAGAATATATGCAGAGCATTCCATTCATTAAGTCATCTAATCTTCCCCCAATCCCAAAAAAAAAAAAAAAAAAAAAAAAACCCAATCTCCCCCCACGCCTCCCTCGTCAATCGTCGTCACTCGTAATTTCTATAAGTAATGAAAATATTACATAGTTATGATGATTTTAAGGTTAGGCTGAGTGTATTTGTTACTCTGTAATGGCAGAGGCTGGGGCTGTAGTTGATGACAACTTGGGTATATTTGCTCTATATTTACAGCTGTGGGTGTATTTGCTTTGTATTGATAGAAACGATGTTCAGAAAAAATAGAGGAAATTAATCAATCATATTTGATTTATGTCCAATATTTGATTTGCGTCACTTCGACTTCCATTTTTTGCGGTTGTATTGTTCAACATCTCAATATCTATTTTTAAGAAAGACTATTTACAAAATCCTGAAGAATTCCAAGTGTTCAAAGATGCCCCTTATCCTTCTAACATGTTCACCCAGCCAAAATATTTCTAGTATCAAATATATGGTTCCAGCCCATGAACATTTTTTGCGGCTGTATTGTTCAAAATCATAATATCTTTTTATTTTTTATTTTTAATGAGCAAAAAGATTAAATAAAAAGGCAGAAAACCATATATCCACTATTAACGAATAATTAAATAGTATATCTATTGGATTTGAAACAATATTCCCCAAGTTTCCAATTATGAGAAATATATTGGTTTTTTACCTAAGACAATCGCATTAACCTTCAGGATTGGTTTCCAATATATTGGTTGTACAATTCAATCGCATTAACCTTTAATAGCACTCTCACTTTAGCCACCACATTTTAAAGTTAAAGCAGCTTCTCTAAAGTTTTCATCTGTGACAAATGATCAAATCAGGATAAAAGAATAATTGTCCTTTGGTCCTATTTCTTTTCTTGTTCTTTAATCTCAAATTATTTCAAATCAAGACAAATGATCAAAGAGTCTCGTTTGTTTTCAAAGATAAGATGAGTTGAGTTTATATTAAAATTAAAAAGTTGAATAAAATATTGTTAGAATATATTTTTTAATATTATTTTTATTTTAAGATTTAAAAAAATTGAATTGTTTATTTTATTTTGTCTAAGAAATTGAAAAAATTGTAATGATAAAATTGTTGATTTTCAAAATTTTAGATTTTAATCTTAAAAATAAACCAAGTTAGAACCGCATTGTGCTCTTATCTATTGAGGTTTACCAATCAAATAGCATATTGTTAATTGGCAATCAAAATTGATCATGTTTGCTCCACTGGTAAGCTGAGTTACAAGTAACTCCAGCTAAAATTAATTTAGGAGCAAGTGAGGAGTTGATGTAAGGTTTTCCCAGCTGAAGGCTTGAAGCTAATGAATTTATGTTGCTTAGCGCATGGTATCATAGAAGACTTCTATTAGAAGTCTAAAGTTGAATTGGCTTCAGAATTTCAAATCAATCTTATTCATATGACTAACTCTCTCATTTCTGACGAGTCAATAGGCCAAGTGGCATCCACTCTTTCTTTAGATTCTCTATTAGAGTTTTATCACCTTTCTTCGATGCTCTTTAATGGAAAGTCACAAACAAAAAATCAGACATAACTAGAACCAACTCCTACAAAAATGTCATATCTACTAATGTTTCCCATCAATAACATAAGATTATTCAATACAGACCAAGCTTTACATATATTATAAATAATACAAACACTAATCTTACCAGACAATATTTTCACAAGAAGATTGCAATAGGAAAAAGAGACTTACGGGTTCAGGTGGTTCAATGGGATTCAGTGGATTCAACTGGGGAGTGGGTTCCAGAGATGGGATGGGATAGGTTCAATAGAACTCCAATGAGGTTTTCGACAGGTTGAGACCACTAGGTTGAGACGAGGGAGATTTTCGGGATTGAGAAGACGAAGGGTTGTGGGGGAGAAGATGATGGGTTGAGAAGAGGGAGATTTGTGGGGGAGAAGACTATGAGTTGAGAAGAGGGTTTACACTGGACTCACACTTACAATAAAGTCTCAAGAGATTATTACGTGTCTTAATTTCATTGGTGGGGTGTAAAACAAACAAAGTCACCCATCCGGTTTGAAGTTTTTCTCTTTATGTTATTATTTGTATGGTAATTGATGAAAGAGCGCATGTTGCCAACACTAATGCTACATACAGTATCGAGTGTAACCGTCGCGTAATTATTTTGAAAAAAAAAATGATATATATTATTAAAAAAAATTAATTTTTTTTCATGTGGGTACCGTATTTTCTCATTTTTTTCCAAAAAAATTGTACGACACTTGCGTACTTTACTATTGTAAATATCATTTATACCCCTAAAATCCTCTGCATTGTTTCCAAAAAAATAAAAAATAAAAGCTCTGCATTGAGTCAGCCAACTCTTATAGCACACACATACTCACACTTGGCTACGTTTGAATGTTGAGATATAAATAGTAGTATTTTATGGGTTCTATTGAGATGAGTTTATCTTTTTTAGGTTGATATGAGTTTAATTTTTCAGGTTGAAATGTATGAACTAGTTGAGATGAGTTTAAATTTTTTATGTAAAATTAAAAAAGTAGTAAGTTTTATCAATAAATATTTTAAAATGAATTGAGTTTGATTCGACAACCAAACAAATCCCACGCTTGGAGCCCGGAGTGCTGAAAAAATAAACCACAGACCACACCACACTACTCCTTAACACACCCATTTAAGGCGTTGCTACATGACACTCGTAGTTACAGCATGACCCTCATAGTTAACATTCTCCCAAACACACACATTTGGCTTTATGAGTGGTTCATTATCTGAGATCAATATTTATTTATATTGATATATTTATAGGATAGATAGGTTCCAAATTTAGTGAAAGTCCTTAAAAAAATGAAAACATATACACATGGATTTTCAAAAGCATCAAACACTGGAGAAAAGTGCTTAAACGGTATAAAATTCATATATATATATATATATATATATATACACACATATATACTTGCACAAGCACTGTTTAAAAAGACCATGTAGTTTTTGGATGTGATTAATAATGTACTTCAACACTCATAGTGCATGTATTAGCATAAACCATTCTATTGTGAATATTTCACCAGAGTCACATTAGTATATTCTAAAAGATGACTTATTCTTTTTATTATTTTCTATTTGTAACAGAAAGATTTCCTTGTCGTGTGTATAAAAGGATACTTACTCATGCAATACAATGATATAGAATTCTAGAAATGTGCCTTTCTAACATGGTATCAGAGCTACTTGACTAGCAGTCTTCTTGATCCATGGCTACGCACACATCTCCCTCCCTTTCTCAACCAAATTCCTCCATTATTTCATCCTTCTCTCATGTTGTTACTATCAAGCTAACAACAAACAATTTTCTTCAATGGAAAGTTCAAATATTAGCATAACTTAGAGAACAAGATCTCTATTGCTATTTTGATGGCACACTTCCATGTCCTCCTCAATTTCTACCTGTTGTTTCTGATGGTCCACCAAAAAAAATCTAAATTTTCTCTCTTGGACATGAACTAATCAACTGGTTTTTAATGTCCTCTTTTCATTTATTTCTGAATCGGTTATTGGACATGTGTTATTTGATGTTACAACAAGAGAATTGTGGCTTTCTTTAGCCTCTATGTTTGCCTCTCATTCACAAGCCAAGGAGTTTCAGATCAGGTTTAAACTTACTAACCTCTCCCGTGGAGATCAATCTACCTTTGATTACTTTAGGAAGGTTAAGTCAATTGCTGATATATTAGCTGCTACTGGGAACCCTCTCTCATACAAGTAATTTGTTACCTATCTACTTATTGGCTTAGGTTCAGCCTATGAGTCCTTTGTTACTACCAGATTCGAACCACTTTCTCATCCTGAACTCTATCAGCTACTGCTTATACATGAGAACCGTATAACTCACTCTTCCAAAAATATTTTTGAACCCTCTATTAATTATAATGCTAGTAGAGGAAGAGATCAACGCGGAAGAACGTTTTCTCAAAGTGGCAGACAAGGCTGAGGTAGAGGTCAATCTAATGGTCGTGGTGGCAGATACACTCCCACTTTCTCAGGAACTTTTCAACAAACACACGGTAGCCCTCGACCCACATGCCAAGTATGTAATAAATCTGGGCATGTTGCCCTCTAGTGTCGACATCGTTTTGATCATTCATACCAAAAAGATGCACCGAGATCCTTCTCAGCCAACTATACCACACCCATATTCTTCACCGACAACTCTTGGTACTCTGACTCAGCAGCCACTTACCATATCACCAACAACCAGAGCAACTTGAATTTATCATCTGAACAGTACAATGGTAGTGAGGCAATTCGCACTGGAGATGGAGCATGCCTACCTATTCAACATCTTAGTGACTCTACTCTCTCCTCAAACTCCTCCTCATTTTTTTTTTTTTACATAATTTACTTCATGTACCAAACATACCAAAAATCTTATTTCGGTACTTCAATTCTATAATGACAATTCATGCTTTTTTGAATCACTCTACCCATTTCTCTGTGAAGGATAATCGGACCAAGTACATCCTCCTCACGGGACCAACCCGTAATAGGCTTTACGTGTTTCCTTCCTCTAATTCTCACCCCTCGCTGTCGTCTGCACATCTCTGTGAACGGACCTCCTTCTCTCAGTGGCATTGCCAATTGGGTCACCCGTCTTTTGCCACTGTCTCACAAATATTGCACGACAACTGTTTGAGTTTTTCTTCAAATAAAGCTTCATTTATATGTTCAGAGTGTCTTTTGGCCAAGAGTAACCAATTTCCTTTCATTTTGCAGTCGGGTTGTGTATACAAAGCCCTTAAGTTAGTTAGTGCAGATCTTTGGGGCCCAGCCCTCGTAATTTCCAGAAATTGCTATAGATAGTATATATCATTTGTGGATCATTTCACTCGATTCTCTTGGCTTTTTCCGTTAAAGCTTAAATCTGATGTGTTCTTAATTTTCTCTACTTTTTTACCATATATCGAGCATCTGTTTAATACCAAATTGATTACTATTCACTGATGGAGGAGGAGAATTTACACATCTTACTCCTTTATGTCACAAACTTAGTATTACTCATAGATTTTCGCGTTCCTATACACATTAACAAAATGAAATTGTTGAACGCAAGCATCGACACATTCTCGAAATTGGGCTTGCCCTCCTAGCCCATGCATCTCTTCCCAATAAATTTTGGACCGAAACTTTTGAAACCGATGTCTATTTAATTAATATTCTTCCTTCTAAAATTCTAAAAAATAAATCACCTTATTCTCTTGTCTACAATCATGAACCTGATTATAATTTTTTTAAAGTTTTTGGTTGTAAATGTTGGTCCAACCTAAGACCCTACAATAAACACAAGATTCTTCCTCGGTCCATCTCTTGTCTCTTTTTGGTCTACAACCCACTCCACAAAGGTTACAAGTGTCTGAACTTACAATCCAATCGGCTTTACATCTCAAGAGATGTCCTCTTTAATGAGGCCTCATTTCCTTTTCACAAACCGAAGCTCAATAACACATCCATACCTTTTTAGTTCTTCATCTCAAACGACATATCTTCTTTTATTTTCTCCCTCAATACTCGGCCTAGGCCCAGGTCCAATCCATCATTTAATCTTATCAAGTCCTAACCTCTTAGATCAGTCTAACCTTATTCCCTCTTCTCTTGTAAGTTCTTAATCTCCTGCTCCCATCTCTTCTCCCGGACCCCCTCCCTCTGTCACGCATTAACCTATTGCTTCTCCAACTCTTCTTTGTCCTCCACGATCTCCCATCATAACCTGTAATCATACTCATTCATCTTGGCCTTGAATTTCTATAGATGACACTATTCCCTATCCACGGCAGCATTGCCTCCTCTCCACGAGCACTGTTCCAGATGAGCCTTCAAGTTTCTCGATTGCATCAAAGTTTCTTGAGTGGCATGAGGCTATGAGCAAATAGCACACTACTCTCCTTCATAATAACACATGGAGTTTGGTACCCTCTCATCTCTCTTTTAATATACTTGGTTGTCGTTGAGTATATCATACAAAACTACACTCTGATGGATCATTTGAATGTAGAAAAAGCCAAGTTGGTAGCCAAGGGCTATCACCAACAACCTAGCCTTGACTACAATGAAACGTTTAGTCACGTAGTAAAACCATCATTTATTCGATTGGTTACTTCTATTGCTGTTAGTTCTGGTTGGCCTCTTCACCAATTGGATATCCAAAATGTCATATTGCATGAAGAATTATCTGACACTATTTATATGCAGCAATGTGACGTGCCCAACCTCCACTTGGGATGGAGACTTAGAGCGTCGGGACATACAACACAAGGTTACATACCCCCATACATGACAGTTAATATATAATGCATCTTAGTATGCAACTAGCAGTATGCAATAATCGCAGCGGAAATAAAAAGGTTAAAGTATAAGATATGCTTGAATAACTAAAAAATCCCAACTTTATTAGAAGATCGTCATGTTCGACATACAAAAGTAGCATAGACTTATATACAAATTCATATCATTCCCTTCATGATATCTAAAGCATGAAGAACTTGGGCTATGAAAAACAGAATTAAGTCCAGCTTCCTCTCCAGATCTGACTCTTCCTCAATCATGCGAATCCAGTACTCCATTAATCTCATCCTAGTCAATCATTGACACAACTTCTATAATTCTGAGTGAAATGAAAGTGGTCCCATAAAAGGGTGAGATTTGCTCGAAATCTTAGTAAGTTAAACAACTAACTGACATAAAGATAAATCAATCATGAAAAATTATAAATA
The DNA here is from genome assembly GCF_001411555.2 of Juglans regia. Taxonomy (NCBI): domain Eukaryota; kingdom Viridiplantae; phylum Streptophyta; class Magnoliopsida; order Fagales; family Juglandaceae; genus Juglans; species Juglans regia. The sequence goes on along the minus strand of NC_049909.1, from coordinate 24,080,452 downwards.
TACAATGCATGAGATGCAGAAAATCAGTATGGATGTCTCCCATCCAGATTCTTCAACATCTTTTAAAAATACGAAGACACAGGTTTTTACTCAGTAAGTAATTTTATCATCATTTTTTAAAAGACATAACTTTTTCATAAGAATTTAATCATAAAGTTTCATCATCATAGACTTACATCATTATATTAATTAATAACATAACGTGTGGTAATGTCACAGTTCCACATATGCACTGTGAGTACCTGCCGGTGACCTTAATAAAACTTACGTTGAAACTACGTTGTCTACAGACTCGTTCTCAATGCATTGGTAAATAACATAACATCATAAAAATTATAACGTATACACCCACCAGCGTTAGGTGTCATAACAGGTTGATTTCGCTATGACGTTCTTTAAAAAGAACTCATTCGAAACCTGTCAACTGTTCTTCGTCAATCCAATGGTTACCACTCTATTATTAAACTCTCCAGAGTAGACAGATGAATTCCACCATAATGATTCCCCATCTTAGTATTTGGAGTCGTGATAAAATGGTTTACATGCAATGTTTTGAAAAATATTTTTCATAACATGTGCATATGTAACAAGTTTCATGAAAAGTTACATTTATATGCAATATGCTAAAAATGGAGAAAATATCACATGTCCTGTAAGTATGCAATCATTTTATCATATAACATCATATTTTATACTCAAAATGATAATTAAAATATAAATGAACCTTTATCAATATTTCATAAATAATTTATCAATATGCAAGTTAGAGGCCAACTTACAAACTTTTGATAAAATTCGAAATTAGCGTCATAGCTGCATAAATCAAGTGTAAACTAAGTTAGGGTTAATACTCTTGTGGATAGGTTCAAAATCAAAGGTTTCAAAAATTGGGCATTTATAAAAATATGCCTAAATTTTCAAAAATTATCATTTAGGCCCTAAATTTGTACTAATTGCAAACGAATTTCAAATTTAACCAAATTTCATGGACTTTATATTTTTGGCATTCTAAAACCATCTATATCCTTGGATTTTCAAAATTCAAAGTGGAATATTTCCAATTAATCACAACCCGTGACATGCGTCCTAGTTGATGCCTATGTGTATTTTCAACTATTGATCCCTATGAATGCATGCATATGAGATTCTCTTTAATCACTAATGATCACTAATATATTTAGGGACATTATGAAGTCTAATATTTGAGTAATCAACTTCATCCTCACACTTAATCAAAGCTAAGAAATCTTTAATCAATATGCTTAAAATCGATTTATGCTTGATAATCAAAACAAGATAGATTTAAAACCTATCATGTCATACTTCTAACCACAAATTTAACCTTCCATAATCATGTTAGGATAATGATAGATCATATCAAATCATGCTTAGGACATGCCATAGTTAAATTTTCAATTAAAAACATTCAATCATTCAAACATTCATTTAATTGATCCAGTTTTGCATTAAGCATCATATCCTCTCAAAACTCAACCAAATTTCGTACCAACACTTGAAAACAAAACTTGACATACTAGCTAAGATTAAAAGGAAGAAAATTTACAATTTTCGTGGCCTTCCAAGCACTCTAGACGGTCTTACACAAGAACACTCAAGAACTCACCAAAACTCATTCTGTTTGCACTCTTTTGATTAGGGTTGCAAACGGTCCGGTCTGGTCCGACGATGGACCGAATATTTTCGGTCCAGTCAGTTCGGCCTTTTTTTTTTTTTAAATAATTAATAAAAAAATTTATTTAAAATACTAAATTAAATTAAGTGACTTATTAATGTAGATTATGTAACAAACTCAATAAAAAAATATTTTATATGGTCAATGATAATAAATTAGATGAAAATTATATTATTAATTTATATAATTACTATATAATTAACTAATTGATAGTATATATTTATTATTTCATAGAATATTAACAAGTGTTAATAGCATATTTAAAATTTTATATTGCTAATAGTGATAGGTTAGATGAAGATATATATAAAATATTGTTAATTTATAGAATATTAACAAGTATTAATAATATATTTAAAAATTTATATTGTTAATTGTACAATTATTATATATAAAAAAATATTTTTTTTTTAATTTTTCATTCGGTTTGGTCTGGTCCGGTCCGGTCCAGTCTGAAAAAACCGTGGACCGTGGACCGGACCGAATGTTTTTGGTCCTCTAAAATATGGACCAGACCGGACCGGTCTAAGTCTCGGTCCGGTCCGGACCGAAACGGTCGGTTCGGTCGGTCCGTTTGGTCCGACCGGACCATTTATCACCCTTACTTTTGATCTCTAAGGGGGGAAAATGCTCTCAAAACTCAAGAGGATGCTTGAAGCTGTGGTGTGGGTGAAATGAGAAGGGGAATGAAGTATTTATAGGTGGTCAAAGGGTGAGGGGCGTTGGCTTGGGTGCTTAGTGATTGGGTGAAGTGGGAGGTGCTCAAATCTGAAAAATTTCCAGATTTGCTTGCATGAGCTTAGGTCACTCGTACAAAATAAAATATTGTCTTAAACTACCATCATTTCCTCTCCATAGTAGCTGTAAGAGTCCTGTAGATGAGTCTAGGTCGTGGGGCCTCATTTGAGTGGCAGAAGTCTCAAACCACCCTTGAAAACCGATGGATGAAGGTGGTTTTGTTGTGGCAGAAATTCAGTTCGGTTTTGGATGTTTTTGGGAAATAAAAATCCTTCATGATGGTCACGAGACTTTTTGGTGATTGGGTGGAGAAGGAGGTGGCATGGGGTATTGGTGCAAATCAGGACTAGAGGTTGGTTCAAATTCAATCCAAATGGTTCATACACAAACTAGACCAAGGTGCACCTGGTTTAGTTCTTTGAGTTGATTGATGCAACCAATTTCATCCAAGGTTCAAACTGAGTTTGGGAGGGTCTCATGAATTTTTTAGGGACCATATTACCCTTGAGGATAAACCACAAAAATGTTGGGCCAAATGGCAAAACAGTCAAAACATTACAAAGGGCAATGCACAAAACCGATTGAAGCATGGTTTGGACTTGTTATGTTATTTTTCTTAATGACATGTGAGATAGTTTAGCTAGGGTATTAATATGTTCTAATCATGATTTAATGGAGTATTAATTCAAGAAAAATTGAATTAAAAGTTTTAAGAAAAAATTAAGCATGATTAAGTTTCAAATAAAGGCTTAAAGTGCACTAATCTCAAGTATGATGGTTAATGACTTTAGCCAATTTTTAAAACTTAATTTGGATACTTTGAGTGTGATTTGGGCTTAAGGAAACCAATGATATGTTGTATTGGGCATTTGGTCTTGAATGGTGAAATGAGTTCAAACATGGCTTTAGGTCTAGTAGGCTTGAAAAGGGCCAATGGTCCAATCTATACACCAAAGGCCTTATGCCTTCCTATACTTGGGCCAACAATAGCCTTGATTTCTTAAGGGCTTGGTTCAAGATTTTCTTGGGCTAGGCCCATGAATGCACTTGGGTCCTAAAAAAAATAATCTCACCAAAATTACTAATGGGCTTGCCTCTCTTAATCCTTAGCTTATTAATACTAAGTACCATGATTAATGTTAGTCCCACTATCAATCTTAATGAAAGTGATTAACCCATAATTAATAGCCTAATCTATAGTACTTAAGGATTAATCAAGATTTAATTAAGCGGGGTGTTACAAGCAGCCGCAAAGGTTTATTGATTTGAAAGTTTCAAATTATGTGTGCAAACTGCACAAGGCCATCTATGACCTCAAACAGGTATCGAAGGCCTGGTTTTGCTCAATTAACCTCTTGGTTGCATGGTTATGGCTTTTCTGCTTCATAATCAAATTCCTCTCTATTCATTTTGCATAGTGATGATCTACATATGTTTGTTCTGATTTATATTGATGACATGATTATAACTTCTTCAAAGCCAAGGGCTATTGATACTTTTATCCATGATTTGGGCATGACCTTTCTTGTTAAAGATCTTGGTCGCTTGTCCTATTTTCTTGGTCTTGAAATTGGCTATTCCGAATCTAGATTATTTTTGTCTCAACACAAATATATCAAAGATTTGCTAACTCGAAGCAATATGTTACATGCCAAACCAATGATCTCTCTAACGGCAACTTCACTCAAACTTTCTTGGTTTGATTCTCCTTCATTTGAAGACAGTACACTCTTCAGGAGTATTGTTGGTGGGTTACAATATTTATCATTTACAAGCCCTGACATATCTTTTGTAATGAATAAAATATGTCAGTTTATGATCTGTCCTAAGCTCTCCCATTGGTATGCTATTAAAAAGATACTGCGGTATCTTAAGTTCACAATCAATTATTGTTTGATCTTTAAATTCTCATCATTTTTTACTCTTCAAGCTTATTGGGATGGAGATTGGGCTGGCTACCCAGATGACAGACGATCGACTGGTAGTTTTTGTGTGTTATTAGGTAATCATCTTATATCATAGAGTTTCAAAAAACAGAAGACAATGGTCAGTTCAAGCACGAAAGACGAATATAAAGTTCTTAACTCCACAACTGTTGAATTAATTTAGCTCCAAACCATGCTTCGTGAGTTAGGAATTTTTTTACCCAAGCTCCCCATCTTGTGGTGTGATAATATTGGGACTACTTACCTTTTGGCTAACCCTGTCTACCACTCAAGAACCAAACACAGGGACATTGATTATCATTTTGTGAGAGATAGAGTTACTACCAAGACCCTGAATGTCTCATTCTGTAGCTCAAATGATCAGATTGCTGATATATTTACAAAGCCACTAGTCTCAAACAAGTTCTCCAATTTTAGTTCGAGTCTCACTGTTGGTAACACCCCACTGGACTCAAGAGGGCGTATTAGTATAGACCATTATATTGTGAATATTTCAACTTAGTCACATTAGTATATCCTAGAAGATGACTTATTTTTTTCTGATTTTTTTTATTTATAACGAAAATATTCCCTTGTCGTGTGCATAAAAGGATACTTATTCATACAATACAATAATATAGAATTGAAATGTGCTTATCTAACAGCATGGTCAGTTTTCAATTTCTCTTTCAACCTGATCTATACATGAATAGCCAAATACATTAAATTGCCATTACATAACATAAATTGCCTTAATTGCAAAACTGCACTGCTAAATCTAAAGCAGCAATATTATGTATGACACCATACCATGTCATGATATCTATGACGTGCAAAAACAACTTCAGGAATTGTGCATTTGTCATGGGTCATGATTGTTTCTTTCGCTAAAATCAATCGATCCATCCATCAAAAGAATGTAAGAAAAAAACCAAGTATGGTGGCATCATGTACCATTTCCAATAGACCAAGAATCCTAGTGCCCTTTGCCGTGGTCTTGTAATCAGATAATTAACGAAAAACTTGGATCTAAATCCAAATAATAAACTAATTGAGAAAAAGATTAATCTATTTTTTATAAAAATGTAAATTTTTTTCTTCACATAAGAAAAAGGGCACGAGGATCGACTTCCAGGGGCTATCAAGATATTTATATATAAAAAAATGGATAGATGCTTACTTAGTAGGGTTGGTTTTGTGTTTTTAGGGATTGCTGTTGACTTATTATTAGCTTGGTTTTTTTTTAGATTAGATTAGATTAAGATTAAAGTTAAAAGTTGAATAAAATATTATTAGAATATATTTTTTTAATATTATTTTTATTTTAAATTTTGAAAAAATTAAATTATTCATTTTATTTTATATAAAAATTTTAAAATAATATAATAATAAGGTGAGATGTACTATAAAATAAACGAGACCTTCGAATTTATTCATGGTCATGACTCATAACTAGCCGGATGGTTTGCCTAAATTTACAAAGTTGTAACGTTCTGCACGTTAGCCTAAATTTAGCTCTTTAATGGTTTCAACATAACAATCTTTTACCAAATAAAAAAGAAATAAAAAGTAAAAAAATTAGAGATTGCGGCGGATGTGAATGAATGAAGTACTCTGCAGTATTTCTTTTAGTTATCACCAGACTGGAGAGAAGCAAAGCAATGTTATTTTCCTAACTGGACTCAACTAGTCGCCGACAATAAATTCAATTCTTAATTCAACACAACGACTTCGCCACAACTCTATCCGACTTCCCTCCCACTTGCACAATAACCATACAAAAACCTCGTGGGCTACGAAACCTCCAACCCTTTTCCTTTTCCTTTTCCTTTTTTCTTTGTCCTGTCCCATATTTCCAAAGTACGACGCTAATTCCTATAAAATACAGACGCACAGATTCACGGGGAGAAATCAGATCCAATCCTATAACCAAGAGAGCGAACAAGAACAAGAACAAGATGAAGATCACTGTAATGACCGCAGACGAGCAGATCATTACCGTCGACGTCGATCCTCACGAAACCGTAACTCCAAAACCCTGTCTTTTTACACACGCATACATTCCTGTACGCGTAATTATATGTATCTCCTTTACTGACACTCATTCATTAATTCCGGCCTTTTTTCTTCTTGAATTTGGTTTTTGGCTATAGGTTGAAAACGTGAAAGCGTTGCTTGAAGTGGAGGTAAGATCTATTTGATACGTTCTTTCTATGTTTTGGGTCTTGTGCTGTGTTTGATTGCTGAGAAAATATTGGGGTGGAAGTTTGTGGCTTCGAGTTTTCGATCTTTCGATCTTCCACTACTTCTTCAGTATCGCTTACTTAACTTCAAGTTCAATATAATTGAAAAATACATGCGGATTGTGAAATAAGCAACCGCAATATGGATGTATATTTATTTATGTATGGTTGATCACCGGTTACTTGTTTTTCGAGAAAACCAAAGGGGGTTATTGGGGTGAGGTCTTGGTTTTATTTTTCAAAATGCTAATTTGATTTCAATTTGCATATGAGCAGATAAGTGTGCCGCTTAAGCAACAACAGTTGCTGTATAATGGGAAGGAGATGAGGAATTTTGAGAAATTGAGTGCATTAGGTGTGAAAGATGACGATTTGGTGATGATGGTCTCCACTGCTGCATCTACGTATGTATATATTTTCATTCTTTATGCTACATTGCATTACTCCCTTAGGCTTCGAATGTTTTGGCAACCCATACGACCAAGAGTAATAAAATATTAGTTTTGGTTTTTATTTTGATGAAGTTACAGGCAGCCAGAATTACAGTAGGATAGCTACAAAAGATGTTAGATTGATATTATTTGTAAAGAAGTTCCACTTATCCTCTGTCAACGGTTTAAATCAAATGTAACATGAAATCTCCGTCTCATGAAGCACACTAATGTTTCATTCTGGCTTAACAGATGGCATCTTTTGTACATTATTTTAGGAAATCTTGTAAATTACTTCACTAGTATATTATTGTAAACTTTTCCCCTTTTTTTGCTATTGGGTCCTTGTATTCAAATAAATGTTATGTATTGAATCAGAGTCTAAAGCTTTATTCTATCCAACTCTTACAATTTAATGTTATTTCAGTCCGTCTACGAATAATTTGGGCTTCAATCCAGATGGATCTGCTGTGAACCCTGGTGCTTTCCAGCAGCATGTTCGAAGTGACTCAAACATTATGGCTCAATTATTTCAGGTAAAATGCTGATCTTTTTTCTCCAGATTATTCTTTGCTTTTTCAAATTGGGATTTGCTGCATGTAAATGGTCTCTCTGAATAATATGCTGGTCCAATCGCTTTATATATTGGTAGGGGCATGTAATGTTTCTCATTCTGACGATATTGCTGAATTTATGGATTTTTGTTCTTCTTTTATCCATTAAAGGGATAATTTCTTGTATACAGCTTGTGCACTAGGGTTGCGGGTCTGTGCTCTTCAATGAAATGGATTTACCTATTAAAAAAAAAGTTTATTTGAAGAGAAGAAATCTGCAATCAGATCATGTGTGGGAGCTTAAGTCCCAGCTTGGTCCTTATTTTATTCGCACTTTAACTCATTGTGCATTTGTTTTCTTCAATGGGAAAGAACACTTATATTGCTGTTGATTTTCCCAATTAATTTCTGAGTTATGTTCTGAACTTATAATTTCTGACAATCTAAATTGTATATCAAACTTACAGAGTGATCCTGAATTAGCGCAAGTTGTTCTAGGGAACGATCTCAATAGATTGCAAGAACTTTTACGAGAGCGTCATCGCCAGAGATCTAAATTACGAATTCAACAAGAAGAAGAGCTTGTAAGTTGCTTATCGGGGGGCTCTAACTCTTCTTCTTCTTTGTTGGCCTTTATTGTCTATGTCACATTGTTAATCATTATGGCATTTAGGTTCTTGGGATTTCTATATGTCTATGTACTTACTATTTTTTCTTTTCTTGCTAATTAAAATTTATTCATCAAATGCAATAGGCGAAGCCCAAGTACACAGGAAGTATATAAAAGAAACACTTAAATATATTCTAATACTAGAAAAACGAGGACAAAAACTCATTGACAGCCCCTCCATTGAGTACAATAGTTGAAAACCAACTAAACAAGGGACACATAAAAAGTTCCCAGAGTTCTTCTACATTGCGTTCCCTATTATTAAAACACCTCTCATTCCTTTACTATTTGTTAAATCATTATGGCATTTAAAACAAATCTATATATCTATGTACTTACTATATGCTAATAAGATGTAGTTAAATTATAATTATAGCTAAAGTGAGGGCATCATGAAGACGTTCTCGTAGAGGGAGTTTCGGGTGGAGTATTAGTCTTACGGGAAACAAGGGGTTGGGGAGGTGTGTTCTATTCCAATCGGGCTTGGTGTATTTTGGGTAGTTTTTCACGTGCTTTTTGGGTTATTAGGAGCTCTCTAGTATGGGTTAGGTGTTTTCTTGTATACGTCCAGTGTACTTGGTTACTCCTATTGATATACGTATAATATTTTTACTTATCAAAAAATAAAATCTGTAAGTTCTAACAAGAGCAATTTAAGTTGTTGGCTATTAGTAGATGGAGAAGCTTATAGAAATCCTTGAAGTTTTTATTTTCAGTAGTTTTTTTTATAGGTAAGAAACTGATATATATGTCCGTTTTATTTTGTGATATAGGCCCTTCTTTATGCAGATCCTTTTGATGTTGAAGCACAAAAGAAAATTGAAGCTGCCATTCTGCAGGTCAGTTTTATTATTTCATCATATGTGATAGTTTTTCTAGTGACAATGCATAAAATGCTTCCTCTCAACTGATTCGTTGGTGCGGGTGGTGGCGTGACTTTTGTTTGTACTCTTGCAATCTGCATCTTTTTCATCCTATTGAGATGTTTAGGTCATTATGATTGTTGAAATTATAATAATTAAGTTTTCTATTACAAAACTTTTTTTTGTTTTTTTTTTTATAAGTAAGAGATGAATATTATAGATATGAAAGAAGTAGACATAGTCATTGTACACAGGAAGTATACAAAGACCCCTAATTACATTCTAAAAGCGATAAATTAAAGACAATAAATCATGAACATTATCCCCATGCAATACAATAGCGGAAAACCAGCACATTAAAGTGTGGAGAAAAAAATTCTTCAACTCGGCCATTGTGCGTTCCTTATCTTCGAAGCATCATGCATTCATTTCTGTCCAAATGCACCACATAATGCACAACAGAATCATCTTCCACACTGCAACCACTTAATGACAGCCTTGCATCTTTCTTCAACAACCCAACAAATCCACCACCCTTCTAGGCATAACCCAAGCAACATCAACCCTTTGAAAAGTCTCATCCCACAACACCCTAGTTTCCTCACAGTGTAATAAGAGGTGGTCCATAGATTCTCCTTTCTTTTTACACATGTAACACCAATCAAACACTACACATCCTCTCTTCCTCAAATTGTCCGTGGTCAATATCTTCCCAAGAGCCACATTCCAAACAAAAAAAAGCTACTTTAGAAGGCACACGAGTCCTCCAAATATTCTTCCAGGGGAACGGAGTATGCTCGTGTTGTCAAGATGTTATAATACGCCTTCACTGTACATATCTTATGATCATAAGATCTCCACATCAATCTATCTCTCGATGCCCTATTAGTCCCCATAGAATATAGTAGGCTAAAAAATCTAAAACAATAGGTAATTCCCAGTCATGGAAATCCCTAATAAAAAGAATGTTCCACTGGTGCGTACCATGAGAAAAAGACCGCACATCTGCCACTGAAGCCTCCCTATTACCTGCAATTCGATATAGAGCCGGAAAAGCCATTTCCAATGCTTGATCTCCACACCACACGTCCTTCTAAAAACTGATTCGATTGCCCTCACCAACAACAAAGCGAGTTTGATTTACAAAACGTGGCCACCCCTTCCTTATAAATTTCCATACACCCACACCATACCCCCCTCTCACTTCGTTAGAGCACCAACCACCCCACCCCCAGCAACACCATATCTAGCGTCAATAATTTCCTTCCACAATGATCCCTCCTCCAAATGATATCTCTAAAGCTATTTCCCCAATAAAGCATTATTAAAAGTTCTCAAAGTGCTTTAGAAAGTGAGCTATATGACATTCTCTCTCCTAAATTTCTCTCTCCATACTACATGCATATTTTATTTTTCTCGTTGCTTTTTGAAAGTTCCTTCTCGCTAATGGTGAAGCGTTAATTACTTCTTAAGAATTATGGTGATCAATATGGGTTATCCCATAGAGGTGGTGATTGAATCCAAAAGATTTATTCTGTCAAAAGTGGGTGGTGGATCAGTGCGAGTCACCGAGAGAAGCTGGAAGTCGGATCATGCAGTGTTATTGGGTTCATCGTCAACGCAATGGCTGAGGAAGGTGTTCGAGGAAAGCTTAAGAGAGGGGAAGAAGGAGGTGTATTTGGCAACTAGAGATGGCTACTGCAGTCTTATTGCTCAACGTTGCACAAACCGTAGAGGAAGATATCTTGAAGTCTCTGAGAATAACCATGGGGGAGGAGAAATGTATTGTGCATTCCAGAAGGAAAGAATGGGTGGGGTTGGAGGAAAATGCGGGAGGTATTGTTAGAAAGTGGTAAGGAGGCCTCTGTTAATGGTGGAGGTCAGTTGAATATTGGGAAGGGGGCGGTGAAGTATCAGTCACAGTCGTATAAGGAGGCCCTCTCCTCGTCGTTGCCAAACGCTATGAGGAAACGGGAAGGTGGAGTGACAATTTTTTGACAGGAGACAAGGGAGGTGGAGTCGAGACGCAACTCCGAACCATACCCATGGCAGGAAATCCGCGGCGTGTCAGGAGGCGTGGGAGGTACGAAGACTGTTGATGGAGATTCAAGGCCAGCTGTGGTATCTGCAGAGAGGTATGGCTGAAATTGTGGAATTTGTTGGGATGTTTAAGGAAAAAGAAGATACGAAAGTATTAAAAAGGAAAATGGGGTGTTTTGGAGAACTGGGTGGACTAAAGGGGAATGGGGGGGCTGGGCCTAGTAAAACCCGGAAGGAGGCCCAACAAAAGAGAAAAGAAAAGGGGCGGGCCGTTTGGAGGAAGTTTAAGTGGGCATGCTTGGCCCAAGACACAGAGGGGCTCGTCCTCTTCAGTAAGGGCTGGGCCGTCTCTGCCCAAGGCCCAAACTGGTGGGCAAGGATCTGTTTGTGAAGGTCCAGCCCAGCGACGTGATACCCAGCACAGCGGCGTGACATCTAGCCTCGGCTTCGTGCCGGAAAGTTTATCGACGGCGGCGGTAGCACAGAAACCGCCGACGTAAGTCGTAGAGGTCGCCGATGAGGCATCGCTGGTGTTCTGTGCACAAAGGAGTTCGAAATGCGTGAATCTTCGTCGAAGACGACCCAAATTTCACCGACAACTATGGGAGGCATGGGTTTGGATTCGGCGGATTTATTTGTTAGACCCTTTGAGGGTTTTGAGTTGGAGGAAGGGGATGAGGAGTCCGATGACCTCATGCACTCGGTGGAGGAAGAATTAGTCCTCTCTGAGGCGTGCGATCAGTTGGGTTTAGAGGAATTTTCTGTGGGGGAAGATTTTCAGAAACTTCAGAGTAGCAATATTGGTGATCCAATCCCATTGAACTTTTGTTTTCCAGATCAAGCTTCAGACTGGGTATTACATAAGGTGAAAGAGATTCAACATTTTGTGGGGATTAATTGCGAGGGGTATGAAGAACAGTTCATAACTTTGTTAACTGCTATGGAAGCTGGGTATCAACAGAAAAGGAAGGGGGACTTGAAGAAGAATCAGGAGCTTAAAAGGTTGATGTTGATGAATTTGGAGGGTAGCTCTAGTAGGAGTAGGGTAAAAGGGAAGGGATCGGTTGTTCATAAATGAAGCCAAAAGTTGTGTCTTGGAATGTCCGTGGTCTTAACAAAATAGAAAAGCGTCTTCGGATTCGGCACTTGCTTCGTGAGTGGAAAGCGGACATCGTTTGTTTACAAGAGACGAAGCTAAAGTTAATCAATAGGAGGATTGTGAGGAGAATATGGAGTAGTAATTATGTAGATTGGGTGTACTTGGCTTCTTCGGGGGCATCGGGAGGAGTTATAATGATGTGGGATAGGCGGGTGGTGGAAAAAGTAGAGGATTATATAGGGAGATATATGGTAGCGTGCTCTTTTAGAAGAGTGGTAGATGGTTTCTTGTGAGCTTTTGCAGGTGTTTATGGGCCCAATTTAGACATGGATAGAAGATTATTGTGGGATGAGCTAGCTGGGGTTCATTGTTGGTGGGAGCTCCCTTGGTGTATTGGGGGTGATTTCAATGTTGCTCGATTCCAAAGTGAAAGTTTTGGAAAAAGAAGATTGAGGCCAGCAAACTTGGAGTTCTCAGAGTGCATCTTTGACTTGAATTTGATAGACCTACCACTAGCAGGGGGCTCTGCCACATGGTCTAATAATCATACATGGACTCAATTGGATCGTTTCCTAATTTCACCAGAGTGGGAAAGCCAGTTTCCGGACGTATGGCAAAAGCGGTTGGGCCGGTTAGCCTTGGATCATTGGCCTATCTTGCTGGATTGTGGAGGCATTCAGAGTGGTAGATGGTATTTTAAGTTTGAGAATATGTGGTTGAAATCAGAAGGTTTTGTGGAGAGGGTCAAACAGTGATGGATTTCGTATCAGTTCGAGGGTACACCCAGCTTTATTTTTGCAAATAAGCTGAAAGTTTTAAAAAGAGATCTAAGAGAATGGAATAAACAGTCTTTTGACAATGTGGAGGAGAACAAAAATACCAAGTGGATGGAAATACAGGTGTTAGAAAGACTACAGGAGGGGAGGCCTCTTACTGAGGAGGAACAAGAACAGAAAACTTTGTTGGGCGCAGATCTTGAGAGGATAATCTTGCAGGAGGAAATGTCTTGGCTCCAAAAGTCAAGAGCATTATGGTTAAAGGAAGGGGATTGGAGCACGAAGTTTTTCCATAGTATTGCAAATTCGCATAGAAGAAACAATAACATTGAGGTGTTGAAAATTGAGGGGGTGGAGTGTAGAGAAGAAGAGGTTATCAAAGAACATGTGGTTGATTTTTTTGAGAAGATCCTTACTGAGTAGGAGGGGTGGAGGCCTACTCTTGATGGGTTGGTGTTTAACATTATTGAACCGGGGGATGTGGTCAGGATGGAGAGGGCTTTTGATGAGGAAGAGGTATTTAATGTAGTAAGGAAAATGGTAAAAGACAAGGCTCCCGAACCTGATGGTTTCTCTATGGGCTTTTTCCAAGAATGCTGGGAGGTGATTAAAGAAGATCTTTTGAAGGTGTTTCAGGAGTTGTTCTCATTTGGAAAATTTGAGAAAAGCCTTAACTCCACTTTCCTTGCCTTAATACCTAAAAAGGCCGGGGCTATTGAGATCACAGATTTTCGGCCTATCAGCTTAGTGAATGAAGTATACAAGATTATCTCAAAAGTGCTTGCAAATCGCTTAAGTGAGGTTTTGGGAAAGATTGTGACTAAGCCTCAAAATGCTTTTGTTAAGGGAAGACAGATCCTCGATGCGGTTCTAATTGCCAATGAATGCTTGGATAGCAGATGGAAGGCTGGAAACCCAGGTATTATGTGTAAGTTGGATATGGAAAAGACGTATGACCATGTTAACTGGGACTTCCTCCTATATCTATTGGGTAGGTGTGGTTTTGGTGAAAGGTGGAGGTCTTGGATTAGGTGGTGTATCTCTACGGTACGGTTCTTTGTATTGATTAATGGTAGCCTTGAGGGTTTCTTTCAGAGTTCTCGTGGTCTGAGGCAAGGGGATCCGTTATCTCCTTTACTTTTTGTTGTTGTGATGGAGGCACTAAGCAGGATGATCTCGGCTTTGTTGGCTAATGGTTTTGTTAGGGGTTTCCAAATTGGTTCTCCAAGCGGGGGAATTACTACTATCTCTCACTTGCTGTTTGCAGATGATACGCTTATTACGTGCGAAGCTGATCAGGACCAGTTGCGGGTTGTGAAGGCATGTCTACTGTGTTTTGAAGCAGTGTTTGGTCTAAAAGTGAACTATGATAAATCCGAGTTGGTACCGACTGGAGAGGTTCAGAATATTAGGGAGTTGGCTGACACGTTGGGTTGTAAGATAGCGTCTCTTCCTATGACTTACCTGGGATTACCTTTGGGTATAGCTCCGAGGGCACGCTCGATTTGGGATACGGTAATTGAAAAAATAGAAAGGAAACTGGCAGGGTGGAAGAGAATGTACTTGTCGAAAGGGGGTCGGATTACTTTGATTAAAAGCATACTTTCTAATCTACCCACTTATTTTTTATCTTTATTCCCTATTCCGGCAAGTGTGGCGGGTCGTCTCGAGAAGTTACAGAGAGATTTTCTGTGGGGTGGAATAGGAGAAGAGTTTAAATTTCATCTTGTCAAATGGGAGAAGGTGTGCCGTCCTATCTCTAGTGGCGGTTTGGGCATCAGAAATATGCAGTTGTTTAATCGGACGTTACTTGGTAAATGACTATGGCGATATATCAAGGAACCAGAAGCCCTATGGAGAATTGTGATAAAAAATAAATATGGTGGTTTAGGAGAGGGTTGGTGTACTAGAGAAGTTAGAGGGGTACATGGAAGGGGGCTATGGAAGTACATTAGAAAAGGGTGGGAGGTTTTTCATTGACACACTAGATTTCAAGTGGGTTTAGGTGCTAGGATCAGATTTTGGAAAGATGCATGGTGTGGTAACAGTGCTCTCCAAGAGTTGTTTCCTATTCTATTCCTGATAGCAAGTGCCAAAGATGCTACAGTGGCAGAGGTTATGGGAATCTCAAGAGGGGGTATTCACTGGAATATCAATTTCAACCGGGCGGCACATGATTGGGAGATGGAGGTTTTTGCAAATTTTTATAGTTTTCTGTACTCTTATCGTCCAAATATCTAGCATGAAGATAGTCTCTAGTGGATTCCTGCAGGAAAAGGGGTTTTCACTATTCGTTCCTATTAGAAGGTCCTTGCACAAGTGCCAGAGGCACAGTTTCCCTGGAGAAGGCTCTGGCGACACAAGACCCCTCCCAAAGCTTCTTTCTTTGTATGGACAGCGGCATTAGACAAGATTCTTACTACATATAATTTGATAAAGAGGAGGATAATCATCGTAGATTGATGTTGTATGTGTAAAGAAGGGGGTGAGTCGGTGAATCATTTACTCTTAAATTGTAAGGTAGCCAGGACGCTCTGGAATGAGGTGTTTAAAAGGATGGGTCTAGTATGGGTTATGCCGGAATCCGTGGTGGATATATTGGCGTGTTGGACATCTATCCGAGGTGTGCACCAGATCAAAGAGATTTGGAAGATGATTCTTATTTGTATCATGTGGTGCTTGTGGCAGGAGCGAAATGAGAGGACGTTTGAATACAATGAGAGATCGATGGAGGAGCTAAAAGTTTTATTTTTTAGGACTCTTTGTACTTGGGCCATTGCTGTGGACTTTAATGGCATGAAACTTCATGATTTCTTAGTTTCTAACTTGCCTTCGTAAATAGGGCATACTTTTTTGTAACAAGCAGTTGTTGCCCATCTTTGTTAATAATACTTATTTTACTTATAAAAAAAAAAAAAGTTCTCAAATTACACACTCCCAACCGCCCCTTATCAAGTGAGACACATACTGTCTTCCACCTCACTAGATAAAATTTTTTCTCCTCTCCCATGCCTCCGTCTATTGCACAACTACTCTAGGAGTAATTGCTGAAGAGTTTTTATGCCTTTAGATTCTTTTGTTAATTTAAAATTTTACTATGTGTCTACAGACATCAGTTTTCTGCAAACAGTGTTAACATTGATTCAACATTCTAGAAGTCATGATTTGTAATTCAGTGCCATGTAGGATAAATTTGAGTAAATTTTAAGAAAAGGAATATGCATATTCATGGTACCAACTAATATCTGTTTTTTAGAATAATGATGTCTTTACAATTTTTACCATATTGATTCATAATGTTCTTATAAAAGCTTGTTTTTTAAGTGATTACACGAACTAATTATTGCTTGAAACTCTGTAACTTCATTCATTCTTCATACTTTTGGAATATATCCTTTTATGTAATTATGTACAACTAATACACTCGCATATAATATTTTTGTGGACTGTATCCTTTATGTAATTATGTATTCTCATATAATGTTTTGGCTTTCCACAAAACAGTGGATGCATAGTGCGGATAGTTACTCCATTTTTCTAACTTCTTTTCAGAAAGGAATCGATGAAAACTGGCAAGCTGCCCTTGAACATAACCCTGAAGCTTTTGCGAGGGTGGTGCGTGTTGTCTTGGACCTCCTGTTTCTCCTAATAATTTCCTTTTTATATTAATTTTAAATATTCTTGTTCAACTTTTCAGGTTATGTTGTATGTTGACATGGAGGTTAATGGTGTCCCATTGAAGGTACTAGGGTGAAAAATATTTCAGGATGAACTTCTTCAATTCATCGTTTGGGTTGCTTGGTCACTTTTCTTTACTTTTAAACATCTTACATTATAGGACTCCCCTACTTTCAGATGTGTTTCGATGAGATTTATGCCAGAATCTGATATGCAATGGAATTATATTGGAGTCATTTTGAATTATGCATTCCCCCTCAAATTATCTTGTTAATCCCACCCTGCGTTGACTGGGCAAATCACTTTATCTGAAAACTTATTTTCATTTTGTTTCAGGCATTTGTTGACAGTGGAGCCCAATCAACAATAATATCGAAAAGCTGTGCCGAGCGCTGTGGGTATGTGCTTTTGTATATCCAATTGCTGTTATTTGCTTTACACTGGCAGTGATAATATCATCTTTTAGTGTAAGAGTTAGTGGGCACGGTTAAAGTTTTTGTCATCTTTCATTATATGAGTTAGGGGGCATGGTAAACAGGCTTTATATCTGATTCTCCGATTTTGATCCATCATTTTCTTATAGAATACCTGGTTCTGTTCTCATGTATACTTTCTGTGTACTTGGACTTGGCCTTCTCTTATGAATAAAACTTCTTGATTACTTTAAAAATAAAAAACCTGGTTCTGTAATGCTAGCTAATGGGGTAAATTGAAAACACATGAAATCAAACTTGCTCTGCTCCATATAAAAAACCTGGTTCTGTAATGCTAGCTAATGGGGTAAATTGAAAACACATGAAATCAAACTTGCTCTACTCCATATACAATATAATTCTTCTAAGTGTGATATTTTGTTTCATAGAATATTTATATTTTCAAGCCTATTTATTAGCACCTATGAATCAATTATAGAAAGGAATTCATTAGCATTTTTACCATCATTTTAACCTGGAAACTAGTTATATAACTGAATCCAAGTGTGAGATTTTCATTTCCAACGGTTTCCCCCAATGTCCATCTAATATGGTGAGATTGAATTCAAGTAGCATAGAATTTTTTGTATCGGTAAATAATAACTTTATTGATGGTAGAAAGTAGGCATAGCCAATCAGCATAGAATATGCTACTATCTGACACCTTGTAGAAGTAGAATTTATGCCACAAGAAGAGTTTGAAATTGAAAAGCCTGTTTTTGTGGCCATGGTGTTTTCCAGATTGTTGAGGCTTTTAGATCAACGTTATAAGGGCATTGCTCATGGAGTTGGTCAATCAGAGATATTGGGCCGTATACATGTTGCTCCAATCAAGGTAATGTATCTATTAGTCTTCTATTAATACTTTATGCTTCTTATTTTTGGTACTGTGCCAGAATATCTTTGTGCATTCTAGGTACTAGGGGTGCTCTGTCTCTCTTCCTTTCTCTTTCCACTTGTGTGTTCATTTGCTGTGGTGCATATTTATGTTCATAGGTGTATATACATATGCTTTTATGCGTGCAGTTGCCTTGGGACTTTCCAGTCTCTTATTCTACTAGTAGAGAATTATCTTTTTTTTTTAATTGAGGATTCTAATTCAATCTCTTGACTATTAATTCTATCTCTAGGTTATTTAAAGTTTTCTTTGACAAAACAATCTATTAATCATCCTCAATGCTGAGTCTAACTTTTTTCCCCTGTTCACTTTGTTCCTGTAGATTGGCAATATATTTTATCCTTGCTCATTCACGGTACTGGATGCTCCCAATATGGAGTTCCTCTTCGGGCTGGATATGCTCCGCAAGCACCAGGTAGCATCCTCAGTCTAATATCTTATGTACCTGTCCTCCATTTCCTTGGTTCCATTTTAAGAAGTTATCCGTATTTATTATTCTTTTCTGACTCGAGCTAATGCCTGTAGTGCATTATAGACTTAAAGGAGAATCTTTTGAGAGTTGGAGGTGGAGAAGTTTCTGTACCATTTTTGCAAGGTTGGTCTTCTTAAATAGCACAACCAATTTCTGCAAATATGCTTGATTGCTTTTATTTACAACTCACAAAGACTCAACTATATTTTATGGTCAACCTCTCTGACAAAAATAAAATAAAATAAATCATGCATTATTTTCAGAAAAAGATATCCCATCACGTTTTCTTGATGAAGAAAGGTACTCCAAACAAGCATCTAGCTCAGTAGCCCCGGTGAGTTTACTTTCAATCGCATGCTTTTCCTGAGAAAGTTACCATTGATGATGTACTTTTGATTGATGATTTGGATCATTGTACTGTAGGTAAAAATCTGGTTTTTTACACAGTAAACATTGAATGCACATTCAATTTTGATTAGGGGGAATGGTAATATGGGGTTATGCATTTTGCAAAACTTCTTAAAAGCAGCTGGAATTGTTATTAGCTCACTAAAGTGTGGATTTTACAGTTCAATTTGTGCATAGAGGAAAAATGCATTCACATTCAATTTGTGCAAGTGGTAATATAGATTCAAGAAAAGTGAAATTGGCTGAATCTTTTTTGCCTTTTGGCGGCAATTTATTGGCTCAGTAAAGTGTGGACTTTACAGAGTTTCCCCCAAGGCGTTTAAATTGAAAGTAGTTGGTCTTGTCGATACAAGCCCACACCAAGGTAGGAGTTAGTTTGGGTTTAAAATCTTTAGAATGACAGATCTTTGCAAATTAAGGAAGGCCCTTGACCTTGGACATGTATTTCCTGAATCAGAGGAGAAGTCCTTGGGCAATTTGAAAGTCATGTTCACCTTAACAAGTTCCTTAATTTTGGGCTAGGATATTTATTGGGGAAAAAACAAATGGGGCAAATGATGTTTCAGAAAAATAAAATAAATGTCATTATTGTCATTTCAAGCACAGCTACTGGAAATTATGCATTAATTTTTCTTGTTTTCATGGAAGATGGCTCCTTTATGTATTCTTTGCTGCATTTGGTGTGAAAGAAATGATAGACATTTTTTTTTTTTTTATAAGTAATAACTTTATTAAGCACAATGTAATAGGCAAAGCCCGAGTACACAGGAAGTATACACAAGAAACACCTAATACATTCTAGAACTTAGAAAAACGAAGACAAGAACGCGTTTACAGCCCCACCCTTCAGTACAATAGCAGAGAACCAGCTAAGTAGAGTGCTTATAAAAAACTTCCAAAATGCATCTCTATTGCATTCCTGATCATTAAAGCACCTCTCATTTCTTTCCAACCAAATACACCACATAATACACAAAGGCATCATTTTCCAAGCAGCTGCCACTTGGGAACAAGTATGCATTTGAAAGTTGGTCCAGCATGTTAGGAAGTTGACCACTGCTTCTGGCATAACCCAGCACAGCCCAACCCTTCCAAACACACCATCCCATAGCACTTTAGTCATTTCACAATGAAGTAGTAGGTGGTTCACTGATTCCGCTTCTTTCTTGCACATAAAGCACCAATCCACAACAATCATTCCGCGCTTTCTCAAGTTATCAGTAGTCTGGATATTCCTTATTGCTGCTGTCCATACAAAAAAAGCCACCCTTGATGGAACATGAGCCTTCCAAATCCTCTTCCAAGGAAAGCCAATATGGTGTTGATTTAGTATCACCTTATAAAAAGACTGAACTGTAAATTTTTTAGAGGCTGTTTGACTCCAACAAAGTTGGTCCCTGCCCTGTCTTCTTAACTCCACTGAATACAA